>NC_082710.1:143533330-143617304 GCF_030144855.1 Hypanus sabinus | reverse complement strand
GTCGCCAATGCCAGCATGGACTCGACCCATCCACAGGGCTGCAGGGCCTCGCCCCCAAGGCGCACACGTATATCGGGAAACAGGTAGTCGGTGAGCCCTGGAGTGGGAACCTGTGTCATAGAGAACCACAGTTTGAGTGTAGCCGTAGATCATGGACTCCGACAGAACCCCATCCGCCTTGCAAAGGAAAATAAAATGGAAGAAATTAAGCTGATCGCTGATGAGCTTGAACAAGGGACACTGGTGACATCTTAACTCCACGTTCAGTTCTGGTTCCTCATAGCACTAAAGTCCCCAATTTTTGAAATATTTATCTACCTCCAACTTGTTAGTTACATCTATGGTCAATCCTCCACTTCCTTAGGTAGAAATTTCTGCAGATTTGTCTTCCTCTGAGAGACATTTCTGCATACCTCATTTTTAAATCACCACTCCTTATGTTGCACCTCTGTGCCCTTGATTGTGACTCTCCCACTGGTGGAAACATATCTGCAGCAACCTTAACATAAAAACAAAATTCTGCTAACACTCAGCAGATGAGGCTGCACCTGTGGAAAAGGTTTCTTTCCCAGAACCTCCTTTGACCCAAAACTGGTTGGCTGTGATCCTTTTCCATCGTATGCTGACTGACATGGTGAGTATTTCCAGGATTTCTAAATTTCAAATTTGTAGCATCAGCAGTTTTTAAAAACTTTTTCATCTAGCTTGTCAAGTGCGTTTAGGATCTTGCGTGTTGGAGACAGATCCCTTTGCAAACATTTCAAGTGTTTTGGAGTGGAAATTCTCGAGTGAAGTGAGACTGCTGATGTAATGCACAAACACAGTAGCCAAATGGTGCACAGCAAGATTCCACACACTACTTTGTTAGTGATTGGTTAATGCGTTTTACTGAGCACGCATCACAACAGATTGTAGAGGAGGGTTCTCCCGCAAACCCTGAAGGTACTTATTTATCATCTCCGTTGACTGACAGATGGCATATCTCGATTGTAGTACACCCTTGGTACCACCCTGAAGTGTGTTGGGGTGGTTTTTTTTGTGTACCCAAATTCCAGAATCGGACGTGTTTATTATACTGTCTTGCACAATGAGGTTTGTTATTTTGTGTAGTGCAAAGACCAGAAAAATAGCTATATATTATAAAATAAATAAATTAGTGCAAAAATAAAAGGAATGATTAGGTAGTGTTCAAGGGTTCATAGACCATTCAGAAATCTGACAGTGGAGGTCCTGAGTTATTGAGTGTGCTTCGTCAGGTCCCTGTACCTCCTCCCTTATGGTAGTGATGAGAGGAGGGCATGTGAGGGTCCGTAGTGATGGCTGCTGCCTTCTTGAGGCACTCCATTGAAGATGTTCTCGATGGTGGGGAGAGTTGAGCCCCGTGTGGAGCTGGCAGAGCCTGCAGCCTCTTGTGGTCCTGTGCACTGGGGCCTGCATAGCAAGTGGGTGTTGTGAGCAGCCAGCGTGCCC
The DNA here is from genome assembly GCF_030144855.1 of Hypanus sabinus. NCBI lineage: Eukaryota > Metazoa > Chordata > Chondrichthyes > Myliobatiformes > Dasyatidae > Hypanus > Hypanus sabinus. The sequence goes on along the minus strand of NC_082710.1, from coordinate 143,615,834 downwards.
TCCATAGGTGCCGTTGTAGAAATCTGCAAGTCAGTTTGAGTGGGACTGGAACCCACAACCTCTTCTTCAGGAGGGTGGCTAGAACTGATAAAAATAAATGCTTTAGTGATGATGTAAATATCTGTGCATTTAAGGTTCGCTGAGTGGGGAAGGTTTTAAGGAGATGTGTGACATACACAGGCAGTATGTGGTGCCTGGAATGGGCTGCTGGGAGCGGTGGTGCAAGCAGATACAATAGCAATTTCTAAGAGACATTTGGACAGACACATCAACAGGCCGGGAATGGAGAGACATAGACCACGTTTAGACAGATGGGATAGGTTGGATTGAAACCATGGTCGGCACAGATATGCTGGGCTTAAAAGCCTGTTCTGTGCTGTAATGTTCTGTGTGTAGGGGGGGGGGGGGGGGGAACAATAACAGGAAGGCCACTTTATTTGATATTTGACGAGTGTTGTGGATGAAAGGCTTGGGAAGGTTTATGTTTTTGTAAGATACTGGGAGCTTTTAAAGTCTGTTATTTTTAACTCCAGTTTACTGCATGTATCCAAAGCCAAGAAACACAGTGTCCCCAGAATTGACTTCACAGCAAAGGATGAAATCACTGCTTTCCTTAATTGTAAATAAGCCTTCTTGTAATAAAAGAAAACCACAAATAGTTCCTTGTTCGTTTGCACTTCAGCAAATTTACTTTCTGAGCTGTCATATAGAGTCAGTCGTGGTGCTTTGTGAACAGAGAGAATCCTCAAGGCAGGTTCAGAAGTTTTTGATGATACTGATAAGACAAGCTTTGTAATCAGAGGCACAGAACATAAAAGCAAAGAAGTTAGTCTTGAATATTTATAAGTCTTTCGGTTGGGCCAAGGAGATTGACTGGAATGGTTCCAGCAACAGAGGAGTCGCAGAGCTGTATGGCATGGAGAAAGGGCCCTTCAGTCCATGCTAACCAAAATGTAAATTCAAGATAATCCTATTTCTCAGCACTTGGCCCATATCCCTCTGAATTCTTATCATCCATGTACCTGAGCATCTGGTGTACCTGTCTCAACCACTTCCTTTGGCAGCTGGTTCCATCCATGTGCAACCTCTGCATTAACAAACAGAGCTGCCCCTCAGATGTTTACTAAACCTTTCACCTCCAACAATAAAACTGTATCCTCTTGTTTTTCACTCTCCAACCCTGGAATAAAACTACTTGCCCTATTTAAGCTGCTTATGATTTTATATACCTCTATGAATTCACCCCTCAATCTCCTCCCCTCCACAGAGCAAAGGCTCAGCCTGTGTAACCTCTCCCTATTACTCAGCCCCTTGAGTCCTGGCAACATCCTTGTAGATCTTGTTTCTTTTTGCACTCTGTCCGTGATAACCACATTCCAACTATAACAGGGTAACCAAAACTAAACACAATCTGGTTTAGAACATTGAACATAGGATAATACAGTGCAGTACAGTCCATTCGGCCCACAATGTTGTACTGACCTTTTGTCATACAACAAGATCAGTCTCAAGCTTCTCGCTTTCAAAGTCCTCCATTTTTCTTTCATCCATGTTGCCTATTTAAGTCTCTTAAATGTCCCTGATGTATCAGCTTTTACCATCAGCCCTAGCAGCACATTCCATGCACCGTCACTCTCTTTCCTCTTGTATTAGCTATTTCTCCTTAGGAAAAAGGCACTGGCTGTCCACTCTGTGTCTTTTATCTTATGCACCTCTATCAAGGCACCTGTCATCCTCCTTCATTCCAAAGAGAAAAGACATAGTTCACTTAACCTTTCCTCAAAAGATATGCTCTCTAATCCAAGCAGGATCTTGGTAAGTCTCCTCTGCACCTTCTCTGAAAGCTTCAACATTCTTCCTATAATGAGGTGATCATACATACACAAGACTTCTCAAGTGTGGTGAGATTGGATGGGTTGGGGTGGCACTTATCAGAGGAGATGAGGTTAAGGGGAGATTTAATGGAGCTGTTCAGAATCTGTCTGGGCTTTGATTGAGTAAGTAAGGGGCAACTGCTTCTGACAACAGAAGGCTTGGTGACCAGAGGACTTGGAGTGAAAGTCATCAGCGGAAGAACTGGGGTTTTGCAGGGGTTGGCTGCTGAAGTTGGTTTTTAACAGCTGATTGCGATCAGGAATGTGCTGCCTGAAAAGATAGTTGAAACAGATTCAACAGGAAAAGGATGTGACAGGCAGGGTAAGTGTGCCCTGTGGCACAACTGATAGAGGTGCTGCCTCAAAGCGCCAGGAATCCAGGTTCAATCCTGACCTCTGCTGCTATCTGTGTGGAGTCTGCACGGTCTTCCTGTGGCCACATGGGTTCTCCCCAAGTGCTCCAGTTTCCATCTACATCACAAAGGCACGTGGGTTGACAGGTTAATTGGCTGCTGTGAATTGTCCCTGGTGTGTAGGGGAGTGGTGAAATCTGAGGGAGATGATGGGAATTGGGGGACAACAGGAGGTGTGTTTTCTTTTGTAAGATTAGCACAAACGATGCAGGATGGACTCAGTTGGCTGAAGGGTTTGGAAGTTTGAATGTCTTGGAATGCTGTTTAGTTTGGCTGTATTGATGTATGGTTGAATGATAATTGAACTTGAACTTGTTTGTGTGCTGTATCCCTCTCTGATTCTAGGAACTTTCAAAACGACATTGAAAAAATAGTACTTGAGGGGGGAAATTGCCACGGTTACATGGGACGAGACTGGAGTAGTGGGGGTAATTCAGAAGCTCTTTCAAAGGGCTAGCATGAGCAGATTGAGCCTAATGGTGAGGTTCTGGTCACCTACCTACAAGAGAAGATATCAATAGATCAATAGAGTGATATTGCCGGGACACAAGGGCCTATGTCATCAGGGAAGATCAAATAGGTTAGGACTTTATCTCTTGGAGTATGGGAGAAAGAGGGTAGATCTTAGAGTTGTATACAGAATTGAGGGGTAAAGAGAGGACGAATGCTTTCAGGCTTTTCCACCATTCAGATTGGGTGAGACTGGAACTAGAGGTCATAGGTTAATGGTTTAAGTGGTATCTGAGGGGAAGCTTCTTCATTCAAGGGTGGTGTGATGGTGAGACGAACTGCCAGCAGAAGTGGTTCAGTTGTTACATGTACGAGAAGTTTGCATGTACAAGGATTGGAGGGGTTTGGAGGCCATGGGTACAGGTAGACAGGTCTAGGCAGAACATGTTCTAGATGAGCCAAAAGGCCTATTCTATGCTGTAATAGGCATCCGTTAGTCTCGTGAGACCATGGATTTGCACCTTGGAAGGTTTCCAGGGCGCAGGCCTGGGCAAGGTTTTATGGGAGATGGGCAGTTGTCCATGCTGTAAGCCTTCCCCTCTCCACGCCACTGATGTTATCCAAGGGAAGGGCACTAGGACCCAAGCAGCTTTGGTACTGGTGTCGTTGCAGAGCAATGTGTGGTTAAGTGCCTTGCTCAATGCGCTGCCTCAGCTGAGGCTCGAACCACTGACCTTCAGATCACTAGACCGATGCCTTATCCACTAGGCCATGAGCCAACACTTTCTATGCTGTAGTACTCTGACATTCATTGTAACAGATGGTTGAACTAAAGAAGGCTTGGTTTCTTGAACGGCCCGGATAAAGTAGATGTGGAGAGAATGTTTCCAATAGTCGAAGAGTCTAGGATATGAGGGCATAGCCTCAGAATAAAGGGAATAAAGGAGAATAGGTTGAATGGCCTAATTCTGCTCATGGGTTGTAAGGTTTTGGGTACTTGTGCAACTCGATTTGGCTATTGATCCTCCATAACTGGGTCAAGGCTGGCTAAAAAGCTGCATTATAAACACAAAGTACACTGCAGATGCTGGGGTCAAACGCTCCAACACGCTGGAGGAACTCAGCAGCATCCATGGAAACGAGCAGTCAGTGTTTCAGGCCGAGACCTTTCGTCAGGACTGACACTTTGCCCGACCTGCTGAGTTCCTCCAGCGTGTTGTACGTGTTGCTAAAAAGCTGCATTCTTTTTTCTTTAAAAACATCCAGTGTCATTCAACTTAAAACTGACATTTGTGTAACACCGGTGAGCTGTTCTGGTCTTCACTTCTTTGTTCTCCCACTTCTCCATTGTGATCGTGAAGAAATGATTGGAATATGGGACGACTTTATAATCTGTTGAACACTGAGGTGCAAGCTTTGTTTTGTGAGGATCAATGACAAAGGTAATCACCCTTGGTATGTTGTAAAAATAAAATATAGTAATTAAACAGAAATTCGTGACCTCATCGTTACAGTGCCCATGAGGAGCAGCTACCATAATATGATAAAAGGAATCATTGAACTGTTCCCACAATCAATGGACTTGCTTTCAAGGACTCTTCATCTCATGTTCTCAATATTTTTTGCTTATTTATTTATTACTTATTTTGTATTTGCAGCTTGCTGGCCTTTGCATATGTTGGTGTGGGCTTTCATCAATTCTGTTTATTTCTATTTATGGTGATTCTACTCACAAGAAAGTGAATCTCTTGAAGCAAGATTATAGATTCTGGAACCTGGAGCAACAAAAAGCACTGGGGAGCTTGGTAGGCTGCCTGTCCCAGTGAGTTACTATGATGCCTTTTGTAATGTAACTGTATTTTGCATTTAGTTTGAAAGAGTCAGTCAAAGTTGAAGGTGGAACATTAGCGTAGCAGGGTAATGCTTTACAGTGGCAGTTTAAGATTAGAATTCATTTACTACTGCTGTCTGTTTGTACATTCTCCTCATGACCACATGGGTTTCCTCTGGGTTCTTTGGTTTCCTCCCACATTGCAAAAGGTGAATGAGTTAAGGTTAATAAGTTGTGGACATACTGTGTTGTGCTGGAAGCTTGCAGACACTTGCCGACTGCCCCCAGTAAATCAGTGTATGTTGGTCGTTGACACAAACAATGCATATCACTGTATTTTTCGATGTAAATGTGACATATAAAGCAAATATATAACATCTTAAAGAATTTATTGTCATATACACAAGTACAGAGGATTCTAGTTAATTGGGACCTATCAGGACGAATACATTTCGGTGTAATTAAACAGCTGCCTCAATTAGCCGGTTTTATGGAAATAGTTAAGATATTATAGTAACAACAAACTACTGTTTAACTGTGTAACAAATTATGTACTTAAATGAAATTCAGAACAAATTAGAACACTACTACAGTAGTATAAAGCTGTGTATTACTTCCTAATAGTTATTGATGAAAGAATTACTCCCATGTACACTGCCATCTCTTTTTACTGGACTGTAAATGAACATCATCAGCGCAGATACCTAGGTGTAGATAATGGACTACTTCCATGTAAATTTTTTTGATGATCACATCCTCCAAATCTTTCTTTTCATTGTAACATTCAAGATGATTGTCGATACCTTCAAATTCTTCATAGTTCCAAACTTTTTAAAGTAATTGTTTCATTTTCAGTCCTGGCCGATTCTGGCATCTCCAAGCCTGATTGTTTAAAACTGCAGTGTGCAGAAGAGTTATGAATTATCTTACTGTTAATTTCTCACTAACTATCAGTGACAAAAAATCGCTGATTTTTGAACACAAGCACATACAACTGACGCTATTTAAGAGCAGAAGAGATTCTGCAGATGCGAGAAATCCAAAGCAATACTAAATGCTGGAGGAACTCAGCAGGTCCGGCAGCATCTAGAGAACCAAATAAACGGTCAGTGTTTTTGGCCAGCTCCCTTCTTCACGACTGGAAAGGAAGGGGGAAGGTGCCACGATAAAAAGCTGAGGGGAGGGGAAGTAGAATTAGCTCAAAGGAGATATGTCGGTAGGATAGGTAAAGGGCTGGAGTGGAAGGAGTATGATGATAAAGGAATGTGGCCCATGGGAGAAAGGGAAGTAATAAGCAGAGCAGTTAAGAAGCCAGAGTGGGAATAGAAGGGGGGGGGGAGGGGCAGAGGAAAAATATTACCAGAAGGAGAAATTGATGTACTGTTCGCTCTAAATACAGTGCAGTGTCTAACAGCCACACAGGTGCACAGGACTGACGTTAGTTAGAAACTGTTCGTAACAGTCCCCTGCCCCAATTAAGTGGAATAGTGTCCCGAATAAATGAAGAGTATCCTGACTATTTTCTCTGTTAGTTTTTGTGCTTTAAGAGTTGTCCCAAATTAGTGGCTTCCCAGTTAACCGATGGCACAATCCACTGTGCAATGATAAACTTATTTGCAATGGCATCAAAGACACAGATTCACATAGAGAAATATATATTAACCAAAATTATATGAGAAAGAACACTACAAGAACAAGGCAAAAGCCCATTCAGGTGTAAAGAGGCCAAGGTGGATATAGTGCTGCTGAACTGAGGTAGTGATTGCAGGTAAGCCAGTTGGTTCACAAACTGAACGGTTGAAGAGAACTAACTGTTCTTGAACTTGGCCATGTGGGACTTCAGGCTCCTGTACCTCCTCCACAATGGCAGGTGTGAGAAGGTGGCACGGAATGGATGGTGGATCTTCAAAAGACGTAATTTTCTGGAGACAGCACCTCTTGTCGATGCTACTTGACGGTGGGGAGGGATGTCCCTGTGATGTATTGAGCAGAGACCACTCTGTCTTCAGCATCTTGTCTTCCTGCACATTCAGAATGCTGTACCAGACCTTGACACAACCACTCAGGGGACTTACACAGAAGTGTGTTTGTGTCAATGGGTCCATGAAGATGGCATGGTTCAGATGGTGGGGATCTTTGACAATGGATTTTGCCTTCTGGAGGCAGTTCCTCCTGTAGATTCTACTGATGGTGGGGGGGGGGGGGATGTACCCATGATGTATTTGGCAGAGACCATTACTTACGGAGCTTCTTCTGCTCCTGTACATTTAAATTACTGTACCAGACCATGATGCAACCAGCCAAGATACTTCAACAGTACACCTGCGGAAGTTTGTTTGTGTTGATGGGTCCATGATAGCATCTTAAACTTCAATGGGCATGTGGAGATGGAGCCATGTAGATGAAATTACTGGCAATCTAGGCTCAGGGATAGACATTTAAAAGGATTTTTCAGAGTGAAAATAGATGCATTCCAGTGAGAAAGCAAAATTCCAAGAGATTTGCCTTCTGTGGTTAACCAGAAAAGTTAAAGATAGTATTCATCTTTAAAGCAAAAAGAAATGTAATTATTCAAAGACGGTGCATGTTGGAAGATTAACAAAAGTATTCATAAAACATTAAGCGAAAAGTGGAGTGCGTGGTAAAGCTAGGCAGAAATATAAAATCAAGTACTTCTGTAGATAATTCAGAAGGAAAATTAACCACAATAATGTTAGCCCCATAGATTGTGTGATCGAGGAATTAATAATAAAGAAAGAGGAGAAGGCTATGCTCTGAATTAATGCAACTAATGCCCTAGAAGCTGGCTGGCGGTGTAGTGGCATCCACACTGAACATGGTGGGAAGAGGTCCCGGGTTTGAATCCTGCAGGCTCCTTGCATGCTTTCCGTCCAAGCTGGGTTGAGTGTTAGGTTTGCAATTCAGCCTTGTAAAAAAAAACATAAAAATACTAAAGAAATGGCAAGTGTCACAGGGCGAGGAAAGGAACAACATCCTAAAAATGAGTGTAAGTCAGGAATTGGGACAAAACACAATTACAAAATTGCAAAAAGCAGGACAATAGTAATCTTTGGAGGTGTTGGCCGATGAGTCTCCGTGTCCCGATGGACTTCATCTGAGGGTCGTAAAGGAAGTGGCTGGTGAGGTCAACATACTGGCTTCTTGGATTGGAATATAATAAATGAAAATCCTTTATTCAAAAGGAAGGGAAACTATTCGAACTGTTACTTCAGCAAGTCTCATCAGACAATGTTAGCCTTTATTAAAATATCTTTGCAGGGGGCTTAGAGAAAACTTGAAAGAAGTGAAAGTGTACGGGGGATAAAGGGAAACTTGCAGGATAACTAGGATTTCCAGTAGACAGCAGATCAGGTGCTTCATTAAAGGTCATTATGGAGGCCAATGGGGAACAGAGAGGAAACATGAATGATTTTATCCACACTTCTCACTGCCTTAGTAACAAAGTCAAGATAATTCAAGGCTTCATCCACTCTGGATATTTTCTCTTTCCAGTCCCATTGTGCAGAGTCGGTATTCTGTTTACTACCACTTACTTGTAGAATGTGAAATGTGTTGCTTTGTGTCAGCGGAAGCTGCAAAAGCTTGAAAGCATGTATGAATAGGCTCCAGGATAGCTTCTATCCTGCTGTTAAAAGATGATTGAGCAGTAAGATGGGCTCTTGAACTTGTTTTGCTCTGAGGCTCTTGACCATATTGCTTATGTGCACTGCATTTTCTCTGTAGCTCACACTTTATTATTCTCGTGATGCTTGTACCCTGCTACTGTATAATGGATTGATGTGATGGCTTGCAAAGTAATGGTGATCACTGAACATGTGACAGTAATAAACCAATTTGCCAATTTTGGACAAGATGTCAAAAGTAGTGCGCAGTAAAGTTTTTGGACAAAGGCATTGTAGGCACGGCTGCCGGTTTTTTTTTGCTGATGACATAAGCTGGGAAGGAATGTAAGTTGTGAAGGGTAGATAAGGAGGCTGCATGCAAAGGGATAGGTTAAATGGGTAGGCAGGGATTTACAAATGGACTATATTGAAGTTAAATGTTCAACTGGCCACTTGGGCAGGAAAAATAAAGAAAATCTTACGAAAATAGAGAGAGGTTTGCAATCAGCTGAGCCATAGAGAGATCCAAATGTTCCAGTGAATGATTCACAATAGCTGATTCATTGTGCAATGCAAGTAATTAGGAGAGTGAACAGTATTATTTATTGCTTAGGGAATTGGATGTAAAAGCTAGAGAGGTTACACTTGTACAAGGAACTGGTGAGACCACATACAGAGATCTGTGTGCAGTATTGTTCAGGAAGGATGTTAATGCACTTGAGGCAATTCAGGGATTTACTAGATTGATACTGGGAATGGGCGTGTGGTCATATGAGGAGAGGTTGGACACCTTTTTGCATCTGCTCAGGTTTTGAAGAATGAGAGTGGAGCTGGACTGAAATGGGGACGATTGTGAGGAATTGTGACAGGATAGATGTAGGGAAGACATTTCCTCGTAGAAGAACCTGGTGCTGGGATTACAGCTTTAAATAAAAGGTTAGCCAGTTCAAGAGAGTCAGGGCAGTGTGATTTTTCTCAGTGTCAATCTTTGGAACTCTACTTCAAAGGATGGTAGAGGCTGAATAGTTTAAATCTGAGATTTTTTTGGTCACTCCTGTCACTTTGCCTGTCATGTATCTTTCTCTTGTAGCTCCCCCTCTGTCTTGCGCAGTCCCCCCCCCCACCCCCCGGGTCTGGTGCATCTCCCCCTTCCCCCCCATAGGAGCAGAATTAGGCCACTTGGCCCATCGATTTTGCTCCACCATTCCATCATGGCTGATTTATTATCCCTCACAACTCTATTCTTCTGTCTTCTCCTCATTACCCTTAGCACCCTGACCAATTAAGAACTATCAACCTCTGCTTTGAGCATACCCAATGACTTTGTGTCCCCAGCTGTCGGTGGCAATGAATTCCACAGATTGACCATTCTCTGGATGAAGAAATGACTCCTCATCTTCGTTCTAAATGGATGCTTCTCTATTCTGAGCTTGTGTCCTTCTTCTCTCTTTTCCCTGCCTCTCTTCCTCCTCCTCCCCCTCATTCCTCTCTCTTCCGTTGCCCTATCTCGCCCCTCACTCCCCTCTTTCCCTCTTGTTTTATCTGTTTTCTGCTTTCTCTTTGATTTTCTCACGTTTGTGACTGGTTCTCTCTGCTCCTCTCCCACCACCCTTGCCTCCCATTCTGCTGTTGAGCCTTGGGGGTCATTTTGGATCTTTTGCTGCAGTCAGGAAAGCAAAGGCACATTGGGACGATTCACTGACGTGCCGATATTCTGGTCATATCCCCCCTATTTGTTTGAGGAACTGTAATAAATGCCGTTTTCTTTTATGAGATGATTGAATATTTGCAAGCTTAGAAGTGAAAACCTGCTTCAGACACACTTCCCCAGTGTTGTAATGCATTCCTGGAAACATTATTACAGGGAGTGAGAGTGTGGGCGAGTGGCACTCTGTCAACAGCTGAGTATGTGTTCGGCACTCTGAAATGAAGCAAGATCTGTTTTAAATTCACTGCAACTCATTTGCCCATCTGGTTAACTCTCCGACAGGAGGTAACACCTCCCTGCATTGTCGCAGTGAAGATTTGGAAGTGCAAATCCTGATCCAACATTTGGCATCTGGGTCATTTGGTCGAGGTCCAAATGGCCTTCAGTTTGTGCTTTGAAAGGATGGGGGAGCACAGGAGGTGGTGAGAAGTTGAAGCAAATTGGAATTATCTGAAAGCAGATGTGGCTACAGTGGACTGGTTGGTCAGTTTGAAGAGCAGCAGGCAGACATCAGTGTTGTGAGGCCCTCTCAACAATGTCTAACAGAATTTGACACAGTCCACATGAAATGGTAAGGCAGGTGGCCAACACCTCGCTCAGAGGAGGAGGGTATTCCAGAGGATCCATGCAGCTGAGGTAGAGGGGAAGGAGGGAGGAAGAAGGAAGAGAGGCAAGGAGAAGAGGGAGAGAGGGCACAGTATCTAAATAGAGGGACATCCAATTAGAACAGAGATGAGGAGGAATTTCTTTAGCCAGAGTGTGGTGAATCTGTGGAATTCATTTCCTCAGACGGCTATGGAGGACAAATCATTGGGTGCACTTAAAGCAGATGTTGGTAGTTCTTGGTTAGTGTGGGTGTCAATAGTTACAGGGAGAAGGCAGGAGAATGAGATTACAATAAATCAGCCATGATGGAATGAGCAGTCCTGATGGGCTGAATGGTCTAATTCTGCTCCAATGTCTTGCGGTCTTATGGAGGAAAGGATAGAGAAATGATAGAGAGAGACTCTGAGGTAATTGGGAGAAATGGAAGGGGAGAAGAGGTCTTGTCAAGTCATCAAGGTGGCAGTGATCACTGAGAAAGAATCAGGAAAGGCTTTGAAAGAAAGATGGAGACCAGCAGCCAACAGGTGAAGGAGAGTGTGATCCATCAGACTGTCTTATCCAGGTGATTACCAGCCAGACCTCAATACACACATGACACAGAGCTGATTGGCTGGAAGTTATCAGTGAGGAAAATCTGACTTACTTTTCAGCTCAACTCTGCCTGATCCCAAGCACCCTCTCTCGTTGCTGCCCGAGTAAAGTTTGCCCATTCCACATCTGCCTTGCATGTGGCTCAGCTGTAGACACACAATGTGCACACCCTCCAAGCCGTAGCCTGCTGTTCCACATTCATTCTGAGATGTGATGAGTTTGTAGTTCTGTGTTATTTAAATAAGTGGGGATAATGGTAACGAATAGATGGAATCAGTTTTCTATAGAACAGAGGTAACAAGAGCTTGGCATTGGCTTTGAAAATTTTACAAAAGATGCTGCAGTAATTCAGCAGGTCAGTTTCTGGGCAGTAAAATGGGCAGTTGTTACTTTGGGTTGAGACCCTTTATTCGAACTGAAAGATAGAAGGGTCATGAGTATAATGTGATGGATGGGGTAAGGGGTGGAGCAAGAGCTGGCAGGTGATTGGTGGATCCACATGAAGAGGGGTTACTGGTAGATAGGGAAGGGAGAGTGGGAATAGCAACAGAAACTGGAAAGTTATAGGTAGAAGCAGTGAAGGGCTTTTGATGGTGGAATCTGATAGGAGAGGAAGATGGAATGTGGAATCAAATGAAAGATGAGAGGGGCAGGTAAGATTCATGGGGGCAAGGGAGGGTTCTCATGACCAGACTGTGAAACAGTTTCTTCCCCCAAGCTATCAGACTCCTCAATACCCAGAGTCTGGACTGACAACAACTTACTGCTCTCTACTGTGCCTATTGTCTTGTTTATTATTTATTGTAACACCTGCACTGTTTTGTGCACTTTATGTAGTCCTGGGTAGGTCTGTAGTCTAGTGTAGTTTTTTTTGTGTTGTTTTTATGTAGTTCAGTGTAGTTTTTGTACTGCTTCATGTAGCACCATGGTCCTGAAAAACGTTGTCTCATTTTTACTGTGTACTGTTCCAGCAGTTATGGTCGAAATGACAATAAAAAGTGATTTGATTGTGTGATTGGAAGAAACAGGATTGGGAGGGGCTGAGGTGTGTGTAGGAAGAATTGCCTATTTTCCTACACTTCCAAGTGGTGGAATTAAGAGCGTACTAGTTCCTGATGCACCCCTTCCCTTCAACTCTTTACATTGACTGTAACCCCTCTGTCTTTCAGACCAGATGTAACTTATCAATCCAAAATCTTGACGGTCCATTTCCCTCCACAGGTGCTGCCTGCATCTGATATGTTGTTCTTACACCTGCAGTCTTTCATAATTATCGATGTCCATGCAGAATATACCTAAACTAAGTAATTATCCATGTCTGTGGCAAGAACTGACACTGGTACTCGGGTGCACTACTGAGGGACTGTCACTGGCTTGCACACAAAGCTGTAGACCTGACCTTCTGGATGGAATGTAAAAGAACCTCACAGCCAATACTTGCAATGTTGTTTAAGTTATCACATTAAAAAGCTTAAGAGAGTGGACAAGTAAGCTGGGAACTTGACTTCAGCCCTAACATGACCACTTCGGAAATCTCAGTAGAGATTGTTAAGAGTACCAGATTTCTTGGTGTTCACCTGACGGAGAATCTCACCTGGTCCCTCAACACCAGCTCCATAGCAAAGAAAGCCCAGTAGCATGTCTACTTTTTGCGAAGGCTGAGGGAAGTCCATCTCCCACCCACTCTCCTCATCACGTTCTACGGGGGTTGTATTGAGAGCATCCTAAGCAGCTGCATCACTGCCTGGTTCGGAAATCGCACCACCTCGGATCGCAAGACCCTGCAGCGGATAGCTGCAGAGGTCAGCTGAGAAGATCATCAGGGTCTCTCTTCCTGCCATCACGGACATTTACACTACAAGCTGCATCCGCAAAGGAAACAGCTTTATGAAGGACCCCACGCGCCCCTCATACAATCTCTTCTCCCTCCTGCCTTCTGGGAAAAGGCTCTGAAGCATTCGGGCTCTCACGACCAGACTATGTAACAGTTTCTTCCCCCAAGCTATCAGATTCCTCAATGCCCAAAGCCTGGACTGACACCTTGCCCTACTGTCCTGTTTATTATTTATTGTAAATGCCTGCACTGTTTTTGTGCACTTTATGCAGTCCAGTGTAGGTCTGTAGTCTCGTGTAGCTTTCTCTGTGTTGTTTTCTTATTACGTAGTTCAATCTAGTTTTTTGTACTATGTCATGTAACACCATGGTCCTGAAAAACATTGTCTCATTTTTACTATGCACTGTACCAGCAGTTATGGTCGAAATGACAATAAAAGTGACTAGATTTGACTCAACTTGAAACTCAATGATTGAATTGATCTGGAATTGGAGCGCTGTGCCATTAATAGTGAACATGAAACTATCAAGTGGTTCTCTAGTACAGCGGAGAACAGTAAAATGCAGCCAGTCAATGTGTATAACTGTTACTTGCACATAGTGTTTTATAGGATTTATTATAAATTTATTGTGTTATTTGTGCTTATTGTGTTTTTTTTGTGCAACATTGGACCTGGAGTAACAATCAATTCATTCTCCTTTACACTCGTGTACTGAAGAAAGACCATAAACAGTCTTGACTCTTGAACAAATCGGCAGATGCTGGAATTTGATGTAAAACAGAAATGTTTCGAGAGCTTAGCCAGTCTGTGCGGAGCGAAGTGAGCTTGGAGACTTGGCAGCCTCTTGCAATCCTGTCCATTGGAGTTTCCATACCAGGCTTTCAAACAACCAGTCGGAGTAATCTCCGCTCTGCAGCCGTAGAAATTTATCATTTATATTAAGTTATCCATATGTGGTCAAAGTAAGGAAATGTTATTTTGAATGGTTGTGATGCTCATACAGACTTAAAGGAAACTGTGTGGCTGAAAGGTAAACAAAATTGAAAGGCTCCATTAGTGTTTATGCCTGCAAAGCAGAGATTAGGAACAATAGTGACCTCATCTTGGCGATCATCAATATCATTAACAATGTTGTGGATGGACCGGAGATGGGAGGAAAAGGTTTAAATGATGGAAATCTGAAGCAGTATCAGAAAATCCTGGCAACTCCTGGTAATATCTGTGCAGGGGAGAGACATTGAAATGGCAACCCCCCCCCCACAGATAGAGACAGAAAACTTGGATTTAAATAGCACCTGAAGTGCAATCACAAAGCGCTTCATGGCTGCCTGGTCAAAGGAATTCCTCAGTGCTGGACTTGGCTAAGGACTTGCTGTGTTGCCACCAAAAGGACATAGTTTAAAGTGAGAGACTTGAGAGGCAACTTTTTCAAGTAGGTGGTGGTTGTTGTAAGGAGCAAACTGCCAGAGGAAGCTGTGGAAGCAATGTTTGAACAATATTGGACAGATACATGGATAAGAAAGGCTTAGAAGATTCTGGACCTAACACAGGCCAATGAGTCTAGATTGGATAGACAACTTGGTTTGCACGCGTGAGCAAGGCCAATAGGCCTGCTTCTGTGGGTATAACTCTCTGGCTCTGAGTGAGAGGGTGATAGGTTAAAGACTCACACCAACAACATGAACACAAAGATCCTTTGTAGGTCTTGTCTTTTCTCCCAGCCGTGATAAATTCTTTGGATGGGATAACACCCTGAAGTTCCAGAAGGTCTCAACGCTCTAGTTCTCACAATATCAAGGACATTTCCCTTATCTCTTCATCAGTATTTCTCCCCCCACTCATTACCACCAAAACATATTATGGGGGACATGTGCTAAGAATAAAAACAAGAGACGTTGGAGCTATTTGACCTCTGCTGCCGCTCTGCCTTTCACCAAGATCACGGCTAATGTGATCTGGGCTTTGGCCTCTAATCTCCTGCCTGTCCCTACAGCAGTGACTGCATGTTGTTCACTGGTTCACAATTTAATGCAGCTGGGAGACCAACACTGCATATTTCCGTGTTTCTTTGTATAGTGGCAACCTAAGTTTGCCCAACCTCTCCTTGTAGCACAATGCCCTCTTATCCAGGCAGCGTCTTAGCAAACCTCTTCTGCACCCTCTCCAAAGCCTTCCCATCAATGGATGGGCAGAATCCAATGTAATACTCCAGATGTGGCCGAATCAGAGTTTTAAAAAAGCTGCAACATAACTTCCTGATTGTTGAACTCAGACACCCTGACTAATAAATGCGAGCATGCAATTTGAATTCTTTACCACCCAATCAACTTGTGCATTTACTGTCAGGGAGCTACGGACCTGGACCCCAAGATCCCTCTGCACACCACCATTGTTAAGGTATCCCAGTCAAATTTTTATCCCATTGGGAGGTTGTTATGTTATTTGTAGAAGTGAATTCACAGATGCATGTCCTATCTGACAACCTTGACTTCACTTGGTTGGATAGAAATGTATTGAGACATTGTGAGGTCACGAAAGGTACCAGATAAATAAACAGTACTTTCTCTCTAAGTCGCAAATGGAGAAACAATTAAAAGCTCAGTCAAGGAGTGAGGTTTTCAGCAATGCCTTTAAAGAGGCAGGAGGGGTAAGTAGGTCAACCTTGTGGCTTCATGAGCTTGATTCACTATTCAGCAAGTTTCTAGTTGTGCTTCACTTTCTTGACTGATCTCCATAGCTATTGACTCCTTTGCAAGCCCAAAACACTGGCCTATCTTGTCCTCAGGTATCTTCATGGGTTCAACCTCCGCATCTCTCTTGGTTTGGCAATCCCAAACATCCATGGCTTTCCAAGAGAAATTCCTCTTCCCGTTAGGGAAGGAATCCCTGTGCTTGGCGATGGAAGCCACCAGGGCAAGAGGCATTTTTAAATAAATTCTGACTTCCATCAATATTTTGGTCTTTGCTGTATGTGGATATGCAGTACTCCTTGCCCGTCACAGCTTCCTTGTTGCTTTTGTTTTAAAGAAACAGCTGGTTTCTTGAAATCACAGTGCAGGATTTTCTTGCTTCCTTTGGCCACGGTTGGGTGTCACCCAGTGTGTACCACAGGGTTTTGCATTTTTCCTGAGTTTCATTTAGAATATTAAAAGAGTGGAAACTGTTCTCCGCGAGTTTGCATCTTCTCAGTGAGCCTCCATTGGTGAAGGAGTAAGTCACTACGAAGCGAGTATTACATCCCGCCTGCAGTACAACGGACAGTAAACTGCCTGTTTTCTGTGATGGGTTAAGCAGCAGCTGTTTCCATCGGAGTGCATCAAGGTCAAGGGCAGATGTTTTCATGTTGCGAACACTTCCAGGATACTCGGTACTCAGCCAGATGCACCGTCCTTACGGCTCAAGGTCATTCTGCATTGCATCATCTGCAAAACATGCTGTTCTTTTGCTTTCTCTATCGGTAAGGATGAAGGCAGGTCTGACGTTGTGGGCATCACTGAGTCAGGGCTGAAAGAAGGATAAATTTGCTTCTTTTTCAATCTTTTTATTAATATCAACATGATAAGATTAGTACATAGATAATGGGATTACAAACTTACAAAATTAAAATGAACATAAAAGCAATAAGTACATTATAGTTAAGTCTTCCCAAATCATGAACGATACAAATGTCATATAAATGAAACAAAAAAAACTAAGTAATTCATGTTGAAAAAAAACAGAAAAGAGAAAAAAAATTAATACCCTAAACTAACAAACTAACCACTAGCTATTAAGAAAAAAAAGAAGGAAAGAAGAAAAAAAAGGGCTGTTTATAGTATCTATATAAAAAAAAATTACAAAATCATCAGTGTCCCCAACTCCGATCCTCTCAACATACATATATATATATATCTATCTATCTATATCTATAATCAAAACCGGAAAAACAAATAGGATTGGAGCAGGGTCAAATTACATCATGTGAAAATATTGAATAAATGGCCTCCAAATCTTTTCAAATTTAATAGAATGGTCATATACGACACTTCTAATTTTCTCCAAATTTAGACATAACATAGTTTGAGAAAACCAATGAAATACGGTAGGGGGATTAATTTCTTTCCAATTCAACAAAATAGATCTTCTAGCCATTAATGTAAGAAATGCAATCATCTGACAAGCAGAAGAAGATAAATGGATTGAGCCCATCATTGGTAAACCAAAGATTGCAGTAATAGGATGAGGTTGTAAATCAACGTTCAATACCGTGGAAATAATATCGAAAATGTCTTTCCAATATTTTTTCAAAAGTGGCCATGACCAAAACATATGAGTTAAAGAAGCTATCTCAGAATGACATCTCACATATAGGATTTATATGGGAATAAAAACGGCCAATTTATCCTTGGACATATGAGCCCTGTGCACAACTTTAAACTGTATCAATGAATGTTTAGCACATATAGAGGATAAATTAACTAATTGAAGAATTTTATCCCAATTCTCAATAGGGATAGTAAAGTTAAGTTCTCTTTCCCAATCATTTTTAATCTTATAAAAGGCCTCTGAATGTATTTTCATAATTATATTGTAAACATTTGATATTACACCTTTCTGAAAAGGATTTAGTTCTAACAATTTCTCCAAAATGCCCGAAGAATCAAGATTTGGAAAGGTAGGAAGTACAGTGTTTAAGAAATTCCTAATCTGTAAATATCTAAAAAAAAGAGATCTGGGCAAATTATATTTATTGGATAATTGTTCAAAAGATATAAAACAATTATCCAAAAATAGATCAGAAAATGGTAGTATTCCTTTAGTCTTCCAAGCTGAATAAGCTTGGTCCATAATAGAAGGATGAAAAAAGAAATTGGATACAATAGGAATAGTTAAAACAAATTGATTCAATCCAAAAAATTTCCGAAATTGAAACCATATACGTAAAGTGTGTTTGACTATTGGATTGTCAATTCATTTATGCAATTCAGAAAGAGCAAAGGGAAGAGAAGTCCCTAAAATAGAACCCAATGAAAATCCTTGTACAGATTTTCCAGATTTAGTTTCCAGATTTACCCAGTGAGGGCTAGGAGATAAATCCCAATCCCTTAACCAACATTTCAAATATCGAATATTAATTGCCCAATAATAAAATCTAAAATTAGGCAATGCCAATCCACCTTCCTTCCTTGCCTTTTGTAAATATCTTTTACCCAACCTAGGATTTCTGTTCTGCTATATATATGAGGAAATTTTTGAATCAACATTGTCAAAAAAGGATTTCGGAATAAAAATTGGTACCGCTTGAAATATATATATAAGAACTTGGGTAAAATAATCATCTTAATAGCATTAATCCGACCTATCAGAGATAAAGACAATGGTGACCATTTAGTGAACAAACATTTAATCTGATCAATTAAGGGTAAAAAATTAACCTTGAATAGCTCCTTATGATTTTTTGTAATTTTAATCCCTAAGTATATAAAAAAGTCATTAACTAATTTAAAAGGTATATTTCCATAAATTGGAACCTGTCTATTGAAGGGGAACAATTCACTCTTATTAAGATTCAATTTATACCTGGAAAAATTACTAAACAGCCAACAATGATATAACTGCAGGAATGGATTTCTCAGGATCAGAAATATATAATAACAAGTCATCTGCGTATAATGATAACTTATGTATATCCATCCCGCAAGTAATGCCAAAAATGTTAGGTGATTCTCCAATAGCAATTGTCAAAGGTTCTATAGCAATATCAAATAATATGGACGAAGAGTACCTTGCCTGGTACCCTGAAATAAACGAAAAAAAGGGAGATCTTTGATTGTTAGTAAAAACCGAGGCTACTGGAGTATGATGTATCAATTTAATCCAGGATATAAATGTCGGACTAAAATTAAACTTCGCAAGCACAGTAAATAAATATGGCCGTTCAACTCTATCAAATGCTTTCTCCGCATCTAATGAAATGACACATTCTGAGGTGCTGTGTGAAAGAGTATAAACAATATTCAATAATCTTCTAATACTGAAAAAAGAATAGTGATTTTTAATAAAACCAGTTTGATCCTCCGGGATAATTTGAGGTAATACCTTCTCCAGCCTGGTCGCCAGTAACTTGGAAAAGATCTTGGAATCTAAATTCAATAAGGATATTGGTCTATAAGATGCACAATCAGTAGGGTCTTTATCTTTTTTCAATATTAAAGAAATGGAAGTTCTATAAAAAGGTTGTGGCAATTTACCTGGTCTAATTGCTTCTTCAAAAACCTTGCATAACCAAGGAGAAAGAGTAGAGGAAGAACACTTAAAAAATTCCACTGTATACCCGTCTGGACCTGGTGCTTTCCCAGAATTCATAGAGGAAATAACACCTTTAATTTCTGCATCTGTAATAGGAGTTTCTAATATTAAAAGTTCTTCTGATGATAATTTTGGAAAATTCAATTTCCCAAGAAAATCATGCATGGTATTATGATCACGAGGAAATTCAGGATGATACAGGGAGGTATAAAAATCTTGAAAAGGTTTGTTTATCTCATCGTGGTTAACTGTCAGTTCACCATTCTGTTGACGAATCTTAATAATTTGACGTTTAACCGAAGCATTTTTCAATTGGTTTGCTAACAGTTTACCCGATTTATCACTATGTATATAAAAAGCAGTTCTGGTTTTCATTAATTGATTTTCAATTGAAGATGTAAGTAATAAACTGTGTTCCATTTGAAGCTCAACCCTTTGTTTGTGAAGCTCCTTACTAGGAGCAATCGAATATTTCTTGTCAATTTCTTTAATCTTATCAACCAATAAAAGAGTTTCCTTCTTAATACGTTTTCTCAAACCAACAGAATAGGAGATAATCAGATAATCTGTCCACGTATATATGTTTTAAAAGTGTCCCGAAGTATTTCGCAGGAAATTTCATCCGTGGAATTAGCTGAAAAGAAGAAATCAATCTGTTCCTTCATAAATTTAATGAAATCCGGATCTTGCAGTAAGGTAGAATCAAATTGCCATTGCTTAGTAATAGAAACTGTATCCATTAATTTAATAGAAAGTTTCATTGGAGCATGATCAGAGATGGCTATAATGTCATAATTACAACCAGTTATAGATGGACTAAAACGAGAGTCAATAAAAAAAATAGTCAATTCTCGAGTAAGAATGATAAACGTGAGAAAAATGAAAACTCTTTGTCCTTAGGATGCAGAAATCTCCAAATATCCAAAATTCCATTATCAGTCAAAAAAGAATTGATGTAAGTGGCTGACTTATTTGGTAAAGTCTGAATGGATATAGATCTATCCAGCAAAGGATTTAAACAACAGTTGAAGTCACCACCCATTATTAACATATATTCATTTAGATTAGGTAGAGAAGTAAATAAAGACTTAAAGAAATCAGGATAATCCACATTTGGAGCATAAACATTAACCGTAGCAACCTTCTCATTAAAACTAACCCAGTAATTAACAAAAAATCTACCACTCAGATCCGAAATACTATCGTGTTGAACAAATGTAATAAAGGAGTCAATAAAAATTGAAACTCCTTTTACTTTAGCATTCAAGAAGGATAAATTTGTATCGCAAGGACAGGTAGGAAGGCAAAGGCAGTGGTGTGCCTCTGTTGGTAAGAGATACAATTACATCTTTAGAAAGAGGTGACATAGGGTAAGAGAATGTTGAATTTTTGTGGGTGGAGTTAAGGGCTGCAAGGGTTAAAAAAAAACATGATGGGAATCATATATAGGCCTCCAAATAGTAGCCAAGATACGGGAATGTGATTGCAAAGGGAGCTGAAAAGGCATGTAATGAGGGTAATGACACATTTGTAATGGGGGACTTCAATATGCAAGGTGATCAGGAAGACCAGATTGGTGTTGGATCGCAAGAGAGGGAATATGTTCAGTGCCTGTGAGTTGGCTTTTTCTTGCAGCTTGTGCTTGAGCCTATTTGGGGAAAGGCTATCTTAAGGTGTTGTGTAATAATCCAGATTTTATTAGGGACCTTAACCTAAAGGAACCTTTAGGAGGCAGTGATGTATGATTGAATTCACACTGCAATTTGAGAGGGAGAAGCATAACTCACACTTATCTGTATTACAAAGGAATAAGGGGAATTACAGAGGCATGAGAGGGGAGCTTGCCTGGGTGGATTGGAGGAGGATACTAGAGGGGATGACGGCAGAGCAAAGATGGCTGAAGTTTCTGGGAAGAGTTCACAAGGCACAGGATAGATATGACCCACAGAGGAAGAATTTCTCAAATGGCAAGGGTAGGCAGGGGTAGTTAATGACCAGATGAACTACATCCCGGAGTCCTGAAGGGAGGTTGCTGAAGAGCTAACGAATGCATTGATTGTGATCTTTCAAGAATCACTTGATTCTGGCATGGTCCTGTAGGACTGGAAGATTGCAAATGTCACTCCAGTCCTTAAGAAGGGAGAAAGGCAAAAGAGAGGAAGTTCTAGGCCGGTTAGACACACCTCAGTGTTTGGGAAAGTGCTGGAGACTACTATTATGGATGAGATTTCGGGGTACTTGGAAACTAATGATAAAGTAAGTCAAAGTCAGCATAGTTTCTGTAAAGGAAAAGCTAGCCTGACAATTGTGTTAGAGTTCTTCGAGGAATTAACAAGCAGGGTGGACAAAGGAGAGGCTGTGAATGTCATTTCCTTGGATTTTCGGAAGGTGTTGATAAGGTGCTACACATAAGGCTGCTTAACAAGATAAGATCCTATGATGTTACAGGAAAGATACTGGCGTGGATAGCAGAATGGTTGACAGGCAGGAGGCAGCAACTGGCAATAAAGGAGGCCTCTTCTGGTTGGCTGCCAGTGGTATTCCACGGGGATCAGTATTGGGACTGCTACTTTTCACATTGTTTGACAATGATTTAGATAATGGAATTGTTGTCTTTGTAACAAAGTTTATAGATGATACGAAGATAGGTGGAAGTTTAGGTTGTGCTGAGGAAGCAATGTGATTGCAGCAGAACAGACAAATTGGAAGAATGTGCAAGAAAATTGGCAGCTGGAATGCAGTGTTGGGAAATGTATGATAATGCATTTTGGTAAAAGGAAAATGGTGCAGACTACTATCTAAATGGGGAGAAAGTTCAACATACAACACTCCCAGACGGTTAATTTATAGGTTTAGTCTGTGGTAAATAAGGCAAATGGAATGTTGGCATTGATTTCAAGGGGAATAGAATATTAAAAAAGAGATAATTATGATCTTTTAAAAGATGCTAGTCAGGCCGCACGTGGAGTATTGTCAACAGCTTTGGGCCCTATATCTCAGGATGTGTGGTTATTGGAGAGAGTCCAGAGGAAGTTCACAAGGATGATTCTGAGAATGAAGGGGTTAACACATGGGGAGCATTTGGAAGCTTTGGGTTTGAACTCACTGGAGTTTAGTAGAATGTGGTGGGGGGATCTCATTGAAATCTTCTGAATTTTGAAGGGACTAGATAGAGTCGACGTGGAGAGGATGTTTCCAATGGTGGGGGTATCCAGAACTAGAGGGCAACATCAAAATTGAGGGGTGACCTTTTAGAACAGGGGTAAGAAGGAATTTTTTTAGCCAGAGAATAATGAATCTATAGAATGCTCTGCCACAGACTGCGATGGAGTCTAAGGGTATATTTAAGGTGGAAGTTGATTGGTTCCTGATTGGTCAGGGCAATCAAAGGATATGGTGAGAAGGCAGGGGTATGGGGTTGAGTGGGATCTGGGATCAGCCATGATGGAATGGTAGAACAGACTCAATTTGCTGAATGGCCTAATTTTGCTCCTATGTCTTATGGTCTTAATGACCATTTCAGTTCAAGAAGGAGGCATCTTCTCAAGGGAACATAGGGATGGGTAATAAATATCAGCCTCACCACCAAGATAAAAAGAGATTAATTTTGAGACATAAGTTAAATTAAGTGTGTGGGGGGTGGTGCAATGTGAAAGAAAATTTCTTGATGTAATACCTTAGAGATCTTAAAATCTCTAGGTTTGTTAAACCAGTGTAGCACTGCTCAATGTTGATTATCACTGTAAAGTGATTTACGTGAAAAATCCCAAGAACAGTGTGGTAATGATTGGCTGAGTGGGGGGCCAGTTGCCAACTAAGAGGCTAGTCCTCCTTCAAAGGACCAATGTGGAATTTCTTGGAGAGGGCTTTAATGCAATCATGAAGAAGGCACGTTGCTGATTCTACTTTATTTGGAGTTTGTCGAGATTTGGTATGCCACTAAAGACTCTCAGTCCATGAGCACTTTTTTACATTTTAGTAATTTCATGTATTTGTGCTGTAGTATTGCTGCAGAACAACAAATTTCAGGGCATGTAAGTCAGTGATAATAAACCTGATTCTGAGGGCAATCATTTAACAGTGGCTTCGAAAGTAGGTCATTCCCTCAGCGTGGCCTCGGTGGTGAAGGGGCAGATCCTGTGCTGAAATAGCAGTCCACGGTGTAAACTCATCACCCACTACCTGAGTGCTGCCCTCCGAATCGCAGTTAGCACCAGGGAGGAGTGAACACTTCCTGTTTTATTCCTTCCTCGCCTGTTTATTTCTGAGGTTAGCCATTGGAGCCAAAAATAGATAAACGTTACAATTTACTGAATTGCCGTTAGCTGAAACCTCTGGCAGTAATATAACATTATAATCACTGTTAGAATAACACAGCCTTTGGGAGCTGTGGTGTAAATCCACATCAAGGAAATCCTGTGTACACAAGTGCCCACAGGCAGTGGAAGCACTAAAGACACACTGACTGAAGCATGGCTCTTTCTGAAATGTACAGTTGGCACTCAAAATCACATGATGGAAGTTGCAGTTGAGGGCAGCAATGGGTGTCATACCTTTTCAAAACAAAAATGCTCTCATTATTATTGGGTCCTCTGTGCTGTAAGTTCATCTGGGTAAAATATTAAACCACCAACATTCTGATGCTCAGCTTGACTCCAGCTGGAGGAGTGTGTGGAAAAATCGCAAGCAAGAATTTCTTAACGCTTTGGCTGTGCTACTCTGCTGTTGTGCAGAGCAACACTCTCCCAACATCTGCTGACCTGGATTAAGTGCTGAAGTTGGCTGGCCTGTTCCAACTCGTTCCAGAATCACACTGCAGACATTATGTTGCTGTTATATAAATCTATTGATAAGGCCCCAGTTAGAGTATTGTGTGCAGTTTTGTTATAGGGAAGACATTAAGCTGGAGAGGGTGCAGAAGAGATTTGCAAAGATGTCTCCCGGACTGAAGCGCCTCAGTTACAGGGAGAGGTCTTCCTCGCTGGATCTTCGTACCCTGGAGCATAGGGGAGTGAGAGGTGACCTCCTAGAAGATTATAAAACATGAGAGGTATGGGTGAGGTGGACAGTGATGGGTTTTTCCTCAGGGTTGGGGAGTCAAATGTATAAAACACAGACACAAGATGAGAGATGGAAAAGAGACCTGAGAGGTGACTTCTGTACAGAAAGTATAGTGAGTCATTAGAACGAGTTGCCAGAGGGAGTGGCTGAGGTGGGTACAATGGCAACATTTTCGAGGAATTTGGATGGCCAGGGTGGATGCTGAGCTTGGCTTGGACCAGCTGGGGCGAAGGGCCTGTGTTGCTGAATTACTGTCTGACTCTGACTCCAACAAACCTTAAAGGTTTGGGTTGTGTCATTGGGTAGTCAGCTTATGGATTTTGGATCAGTTGTTGTCCCATTGTATAGAAAAGCAAATTCGAGTGACGCCCCCCCCCCACCCCCCTGCTTCTGTTGTAAGGTGGATCTGTGTTGGGCACCACTGACCAGCAGGAGTCTGCTGGTCTTCTGAGATATGCCAACGTGCAAATATCATTGAACAGGGGGTCTGAGAGCTGCTTCATCTTTGGTCAGTGGGGGCAGCTGCCAGAGAGTCTGTCCCATCCATTGTCCATCCAACATAATTAAGGCAAGACCTCCTGCTCTCATCCTCTACTTTCCTTGGAGTACTTTGTCTTCCTATTCAAGTCGTGTCATCCACATTGCTTGCTGTAACCATGAATTTGTGTCTGAGGTTTTGCACTAATTTCTATTTGCCCCAGTATTGGAAGGATGTTTAGACTTTGGAGAGGGTGCCGAGGAGTTTTACTAAGATTCTGCCTGGATTAGCGGGTATAAGCTATAAGGAGGGGTTAGACAAAATTTGAGTTGCTTTCTCTGGAGTGGCAGAGGCTGAGGGGAGACCTGATGAGAAGTTTAGGACATTATGAGAAGCATAGACAACGTAGACAGCCAGTACCTCATTCCCAGGGTTGAAAAGCCAAATACTAGAGGGCATGCATTTAAGGTGAGAGAGAGAGAGTAATGTTCAAAGGAGATATGCGGGTCAAGTTATTTTTACACAGAGAGTGGTGGGTGTCTGGAATGTGCTGCCTAGGGTGGTGGAGGAGGCAGATACAAAATCCGTAAGTATATAAGATGCTGTTTGATAGACATATGAATATGCTGAGACTAGAGGGATATTGACATTGTGTAGGCAAAATGGATTGGTTGAGTATAGCATTTAATTATTTGCTTTGGCAGAATCTTGTTGGGCTGAAGGGCCAGTACTGTGTTCTAAAAGTGCTCAAATCTCTCTGCCTCATCAGCCTTTTAAGTTTCCACTTCTACTGTTCATTCCTTACATAATTCACCATCTGTCAAGTCTTTGCTCACTCACAAACCCTTTCACAAGCCTTGAATCCTCCCACACTCACTCTTCCACTGCACCTTGTATTGACAGTGCTTTTGAATATGTTGTACGATCCCCTCACTGATTGTGAATGTCAGTAGGTGAAACCCAATCGATGGTCCATGCAACACTGCAGTTACTACCTGCAGCATCTTTATGCCAAGCCCCTCTTTGGTAATATCCAATTCCTGACCCCATGCATTCTTGCAGTTGCAGACAACTTGATGACTAAGTTCACCAGCTAGGAGTCCGCTTCCTCATCTGGTTTCTAAACCTGTTATTTGGCACGGTTACTTGCCGCAGTTATTCATTCATAATTCATGGAATCACGTAGCCGAGGTGGTGGTCCTACAGCCTAACATATCTTCTCTACCTGTCAAGTTGAAGTTGATTGTCAGGAGCATTAATATCAAAGGTATAAATGCAACAAAAATCAGCTTTTTGCAGCTCAGCCGAATATGTTGCAAGCACAAGTTAGCATAAGTTATGCATAATAAACAATAAAATTAGTGCAAGTTGAGAGAGAAATAAAGAGATGCAAACATGAAGTACACTGCAGATGCTGTGGTCAAATCAACACGTGCAAAAGCTAGAGGAGCTTAGCAGGTCGGGCAGCATCCGTTGAAATGAGCAGTCAACGGATGCTGCCCGACCTGCTGAGTTCATTCAGCTTTTGTACAAGTTAATAAAGAGATGCAATCTGGGGTAGAATTGGATGAATTGAGATGCGAGTTTTCAGGCTCCTGTTCCTCCTGCCCAATGGCAGCATGAAGAAGAGTGGTTGGGGTTCCTTAATGATGGGTGGCATTTTCCTGAGACACCGCCTGTTGTAGATGTCATAGATGTCACTTTGAAAGACTACGATCCATCTTCGTGCTGTATCTACATCGTCTCCACACATCACAGTCACAACACTCTCCACTATAAGTAATATCTACAAGAGGGGCTATCTAAAGAAGACAACACCTATCATGAAATATCTCCACCACCTGGGCCATGCCATCTTCTTAGAGCTACAATTGGGCAGGGGGTACAGAAGCCCAAAGTCCCAGCCACCATCACATCCCTCCAACCATCACGCTCTTGAACAAAGTGGCACAGCTCTAACCACTACCTCAGTATAGCAACTTCTTGCAAAAATTGACTTTTTTTTCCTGTGGCGTGGGGGGGGGGGGGGAGTGTATCAGTTATGTTTTTCACATGAATACTTCTTATCTGATACTAAGTGCCAGTGATGCTGCTGCAAGTGAAGATTTGACACACCTGCACGCACGATAATAAAGCTTGACTCGGAGTTTGTGCGTTCGGAATGAGTTATAGACAGTAATGTTGCCAGTTTGAGACCTGACGTTGGTGAGTGTGAAGTATAGAAATAAAATGGCCGTTGGGAGATCAGCATTTACGATAAGCAGCAGACGTTTCCTAATGAACTTTTCACCAAGCAAGTTGGGGGTTTTCCAGCTAATGTGCCTTCCCTTTTATGCCTTAGAGTGTTCCTTCAAGGTTGTATTGCTCAATTTGAAAAGCACTACGATTTTATAAAATTAATTGACCGAGCTCCTTGTCAGCATGACCTGATTGTGGGAACATCCTTTGTGAATCTGCAAATCCGTTTGTGTCCCAAATGCGGAACATTTCCTTCTATATATGCACATAAAGTATCATGTTGATCCCATAATGGCCTCTAATTAATTGCATGAAATGAATTGCATTTGGCTGAAGATCCACTGCATTTTTTTACTTGGAAGCGCCCGATAGGAAAATGCCACAAAAACACCTAATGAAATGTGTGAACTCATCTCAGAAGCAGCGTGTAGCAGTCCAAAGTTCCCATATCTCACTCAACACGTCTGGACAATTGCTTCCCGTAAGATAGTGTTGTTAAGAAGGCATATGGTATGTTGGCCTTTATTAGTCAGGAGGTTGAGTTTAAGAGCCACGAGATAATGTTGAAGCTTGGTAGAACTCTGGATAGACCACGTTTGGAGTGTGGTGTTCAGTTCTGAGTGTCTCATGATAAGGGGGTGAAAGCTCCTGTGAGGGTGCAGAGGAGATTTACCAGGATGCTGGCTGAATCAGAGAGAACAAGGAAAGTTGGAGTGAGCTTGGACTTTTCCCTTTGGAGTAAAGGAGGATGAGAGATGACTTGTTAGAAGTCTATTAGATGATGAGAGAATTTGATAGAGTGGACAACCATCGCCTTTTTCTGGGGAGGAGGCTAATACGACTGGGTGGAATCAGAATCAGGTTTGTTATCACTGACATTTTTCTTGAAATGTTGTTGTTTTATGCCAGCAGTACAGAGCAATGCATAAAAAATGACCATAAATTTCAATAAGAAATATATATTATAAAAAAAAGTAGTGCAGAAAGAGAGCAGAAAGTGAAATAGTGTTCAGTGGTTCATTGTCTTTTCTGAAATCTGCTGGTGGAGGTGAAGAAACAGTTCCTAAAATGTTGAGTATGTGTCTGCAGGCTCCTTTACCTTCTGCCTGATCTGTTGGTAATAATGAGAGGAGGACATGTACTGGATGGTGAGGGTCCTTAGTGATGGATGATTTCAGAGGAATGTCCTGGGGTCAGTATCTAAGTGCCATTACAGAGAAAGCACAGCAGCACCTCTGCTTTTCTTGGAAGTTTGCGAAGATTCAGTGTGTCATCTCAAACTTTGACAAACTTCTAGATGTGTGGTGGAGAAGTATATTGACTGTTTTCATCATGACCTGGTACGCAAACACCAATATCCTTGAACAGAAAATCCTACAATAGGTAGTGGATACGGTCGAGTCCATCATGGGCAAAAGCCCTCCCCACCACTGAGCACGTCTACACGGAGCGTTGTTGCAGGAAAGCAGTATCCATTGTCAAGGACCCCCATCACCCAGGGCACGCTCTCTTTTCACCACTGCCATCAAGAAGAAGGTACAGAAGCCTCGGGACCCATACCACCAGGTACAGGAACAGTTATTCAGTGGGGAGGTCAGTGCCCTTGATGGAGCTGGCTAAGTCTACAGTCCTTTGCACTGTCTTGTGAACCTGTACGAGAGCAACACACACAAAATGCTGGAGGAACTCAGTGGGTCAGGCAGCAACTATGGAGGGGAATGAACACTCAACATTTGGGGTAGAGACTCTTCATCAGGAGCATCCACGCCAGTCAGAATGCTCTCCGCCATACATCTGTAGAAACCTGCCTAGGTCTTTGGTGACGTGCCAAACCTCAAACAAAGTCCTAATGAAGTCGAGTCACTGGCATGCCTTCTTCATGATTGCATCAATGTGTTGGGCCCAGCACAGTTCCTCAGAGATGTTTAACACCCAGGAACTTAAAACTGTTCACCCTTTCTCTTCTCCCGACTTCCCACCCTCAAGTTCTCTATCAATTACTTGGTCTTGCTGATGTTGAGTGCAAGGTGGTTGTTGTGGTACCACTCAACCAGCCAATCTGTCCCACTGGTATACGCCTCCTTGTCACCAATCGAGATTTTTACCAACAGCACAGGTGTCATCTGCAAGTCTATAGAAGGTATTTGAGCTATGCCTCGCCCATACAGTTATGAGAATAGAAAATGCAGCGTACTGGGATAAGCATGCATCCTTGAGCTGTGCCAGTGATGATTGTCAGCAAGGCGGAGCCCTTATCACTGATCTGTTCTGACCGTAGTCTTCTGATGAGGAAATCAGGATCCGTTTGCAAAGTGGAGGCACAGAGGCCCTGGGTTAAAAGCTTCGTGACTAATATTGAGAACTTGATGGTTTTGAAGGGTGAGCTATGATCGATAAACAGCAACATAAGTTTTGATGTTGCCCACGTGCTCCAAAGTAGAGTGGAAAGCCTGTGAAATTGCATCCATATTGCAGTGGGTCCAGGTTTTTGATCAGGCAGGAGTTCAGTCTAGCCATAACCTATCTCTTGAAGCATTTCATTGTGGTAGTTATGGGAGCTACTGGTCAATAGTTGTCTAGTCTGCTCTTCTTGGGCACTGGTATGATTGCTGCCCTTTTGGAGTGGGTGAGAACCTTAGATTGCTGCAGTGACAGGTTGTAGATGTCCTTAAACACTGCAGCTAATTGGTTAGCACAGGCTTTCGGTGCACTGACAAAGTACACCATTGGGGTCTGTCACCTTGCAAGCATTCACCCTCTTAAAGGATGTTGTGATGTTGGCTTACGAGACACAGATCACAGGGTCGCCAGATATGGAGGGGATTTGCACAGGTGTAGTGTTATAGTCTTCCTTTCAACATGTGCATAAGATGTTGCCTGGTTCCCAGAAAAAGGTAACAAACTTAAAAAGTTACCTTTCTTGAAATTAATCTCTTTCTTTCCCTTTCATAATTTAAAAAAAACTCATAAGGCAAACATAATAAATTTCTGTTAAGTATCTGGCTTAAGCCAAATGGGATTTATTTTTTCTTGGTAGATTTAATTTAAATAGTTGTAAGTTGATTTTAATTAATGCTATTTACAGCATGAAAATTTATTGACAATGTTGAGTGTACTAAAAACCATGCAATATGAATAAAAATATAGCCTAAGACACAATTTTATACAAGACTTTGAAAGAAAACATTTTCTTACTAAGTGACGTACGTACGTGTGTGTGTGTGTGTGTGTGTGTGTGTGTGTGTATGTGTGTGTCTGTTTTGTGAGCCTGTTGTCTGGTATTCTCTTGAGTTCATTCCTTTGAACATCCAGTTCTTTTGACTTGTTTAAGCGAGATATAGAGATATGTTTATGTAAAAACATTCTGCAGTTGATTAACTTGTCCTAATAGACGGAGAGAGTGTCCATCAGAGATGAGTATCTTGTGGCACCGGTGTGTCTACTGATTTGTATGTAGTTTGATACTCTTCTTGTTCACCCTCACCCAAGGACAATCTGGACTGGGGTCCAGTTTGTTCCTCCTCTCTCACTCTGAACAGCTGTTTGGTGCCCTGTTCAGTTTCGTTTTGCTTTAAATCCCTCTCCTCCCCCCCCCCCCACCCCCGACGTCCTCACTCCTTGTGCGACTTCAAGCCAGAGTCGCACTAATATGTAAAGCGGAGAGAACATGCCTGAGTATCGAAGCGTGTATCGTTCTTCTGCTGCCACAAAGGCAGAGTTGAGTTTACTATCACAAGAACATATTTGCACAGGTGTTATGAAAATATGACTTGCAGCAGAATCCGTGTCAGGTTTAATATCACCAGCATATGTAATGAAATTTGTTGTTTCTTCAGCTGCAATATATAATAGGAAAAAAACATGAATTACTGCAAGTATTTGCAGTATAACTGTTAAATGGTTAAATTAAGTACAATAGTGCAAAAATAGAAATAAAAAAGTAGTGAAGTAGTGTTCATGGATTCAATGTCCATTCAGAAATGTAAGGGAAGAGGGGAAGAAGCTGTTCCTGAATCACTGAACTTGTGTCTTCAGGCTCCTGCATCTCCTTCCTGATGGTAGCAATGAGAACAAGGAATGACCTGGGTGATAGGGGTCCTTAATGGAAACAAACAGTCAACGTTTTGGGTCGAGACCCTTCGTCTGGGCCTGAAACGTTGACTGCTTGTTTCCATGGATGCTGCCCACCCTGCTGAGTTCTTCCAGTGTGTTGTATGTGTTGCATTGACCCCCAGCATCTGCAGAGTATTTTGTGTTTAGGGGTCCTTAATGACGGACGCCACATTTTTAAGGCTCCGCTCTTGAAGCTGTTGTGGATACTATGGAGGCTAGTGCCCATGATGGAGTTGACTAAGTTTAAAACTCTCTACAGCTTATTTCGATCCTATGCAGTAGTGCTGTCTCTCCCCCCCCCCCCCCCCCGTCCAAATACGAGATGGCAATGCAGCCGGTTAGAATTCTCGCTGTGGTACATCGGTAGAAATTACTCAGTATCTTTGGTAACATACCAAATCTCCTCAAACTCCTAATGAAATGTAGCCACTGTTGTGCTCTCTTTGTAGCTTCATAATATCATTTAAGCAGCATGCAGTGGAAAAAAATAAATTAAACATAAATTATGCACTATTTTTCATAAGAAAGAACATCAACTGAACATTAAAACAAAGCCCATTGTCATGCAGAGTGGTTATATGATTGCCGTACTGAGGTAGTGATTATGGTTGTGCTGGTCAGTTCAAGAATTAAATTGTTAAGGAGAAGCAGCTGTTCTGGAACGTGGTGGTGTGGGACTTTTGGCTTCCTGCCTGACGGTAGCAGTGAGAAGATGGCACAGCCTGGATGGTGGGGATCTTAGATGATTGGTGTTGCCTCCTTGAGGCAGCAGCTCCTGTAGATACTACCGATGGTGGGAAGGAACTTGCCGGTGATGTATTGGGCAGCAGCCACTGCTCTTTGGAGCTTCTCGTGTTCCTGAACATTCAGGTTACCGTACCAGACCATGATGCAACTGGTCAGGTTGCTTTCAGCACTGCACCTACAGAGATTTGTTGGTGCAGATTGGGTGGAGATGGAGCTACAGTTGCTAAATTGAACAGCCAAATTAGGTGAAGGGATAAACATTTAAAAGGATCTTTCAGAATTACCTTTAATTGTTCTGGTTACCAAAATTATGCAAATACAGTGCACGTCAAATGATTGGGCTGATTATATTGGAAACAAAGGATGGATTTTGATTTATGGAGGTAGTACCTCAACACTTTCCCCACCACTAGACCGTAAGACCATAATTAGGCCATTCAGCCCATTGAGTCTGCTCCTTCACTGATTTATCATTTCTCCCAACCCTGTTCTCCTGCCTTTTCCCCTTAAACTTTGACACCCTGACTAATCAAGAACCTATTAAACTCCGATTTAAATACACCCAGTGACTTGGCTCCACAGACGTCTGTGGTTAGGGATTCCCACAGATGCTTCATCCTCTGGCTAAAGAAATTTCTCCTTATCTCCGTTCTAAATGGAGGTCCCTCTATTCTGAGGATATGCCCTCTGGTCCTAAACTCCTCTCAACATCCACTCTATCTAGGCCTGTCGATAATCACTAGGTTTCAGTGAGGTTCCTCCCCACCTCCCTTTCTTCCAAACTCCAGAAAGCCATCAAATGCTCCTCATACATTAACCCTTTCATTCTTGGGAAGCTAATATTTTACTAAAGAGCAATGCTTCAGAGATGAGAACGACAAAGAGGTAGTCACGGGAGGCTGAGGAGCAGCTACATACTGCATTGACTCAGTGGACTGGGCTGAGTTCAAGATCTCAGCAGAGGATCTGAACCAGCACACCACGGCCGTCACAGATCTTATAAAAACAACCGTAGGCGAGTGTGTTCCCACAAAATCATTCAGAGTCTTCCCTAACCAGAAGCCCAAGATGAACCTGATCAGTGGCATTCAATTTTGGCATCTAAGTTAAATACAAGAGGTCTCGATTTGACCTCCGGAACGCCCCCTCACGTATGAAGTGGCAATTCCAGATTATACTTGAATCACTGAAGGATGTTCAACAACTGTGGCAGGGCTTGAATGCAGTCACATCATACGAAGTGAAACCAAGCGACTTTGGTGCCACAAGGCTTTGCTGCCAGATGAGCTCAATGGCTTTTATGATCACTTCGACCATCAAAGTATGGAAGTACCTTCACAAACTCCCACATTGCCTTGTGACCCGTGATTTCGGTCTCTGGGGCTGACGTGAGAGTATCCTTCAGGAGGATGAACCCACGGAAAGCATCCAGTCCGGACAGGTTGCCTGGCTGAGTACTAAAATCCTGTACAGGTGACTAGCTGGAGAGTTCACTGAGATCTTTAACTTCTCGCTTTGACAGTCTGATGTACCCACCTGCTTCAAGCAGGCCTCAGTCGTACCGGTGTCTTAGACAAACTTGGTAACATGCCTTCCTGCTCCCTCAACCCTACCTGCCCCTCCACCTATCTTCATATTGTTTGCAAACTTGGCCTCCAAGCCATTAATTATCAAACCAAATCTGACCGAGTGGCAGAGGACCGGTGGACAGAATGCTGGATGGCTTACAGGTGTTACTGTCTTGGTGTTACAGATGTAATGGTATGTGAGCACAAATTCGATAAACTGGAATGGAGTGTTGGCAAGTGCAAGGGTTATCTGGAGCAGACCTGTGAATGGATTGAACAATTTAGTCATTTTGCCTGACTCTTTAATAAGAAAACTCATTGAACTGGGGCACCTGAATGCACACAAACACACAAGAAGCTGCAGATATTGGAAGCACAAAACCAAAATGATGAAGGAACTCATCAGGTCAGGCAGCGTTCATTGTAGGGAATGAACAGTTGAATTTTCAGGCCTGATCAGTTCATCGGGTCTGGGAATTGTGCATGTGCAGAAAATGGTGGAGGAATTCAACAAGTCAGGCAGCATCTATAGGGAGGAATAAACAGTGGATGTTTGGGGCTGAAACCCTTCAACAAGAGTTTCAGTGGTGGCAAGTGTTTTGAATCCTGATGAAGGATTTCGGCCTGAAATTCCGGCTGTTTATTCCCCTGCATGGATGCTGCCTGATCTGCTGAGTCCCTCCAGCATTTTGTATGTGTTATTTTGGATTTCCAGCATCTGCAAAATCTCTTCTGTTTATTGATTATGATTAGGTGAAACAGGACATATGGGGAGTGATAGTATCCAGATGAGAGTATCTTTGCCTTAAAGAGGTGCTTTTTGTGTGTGTGTGGGTGAGTGTATGTGTAGAAGTTCTGAAATATTATGTGAAAAAGGTATGGTTTTGCCACTTTTTGGAAAGAAAGCCCTGAAAATCCCTTCCTTGCATCAGGACGTAAATTTTCCACATATATTGCATCTACCTTCTGCTCTCTTTTGCTTTCACTGGGTTATGAATTGCTTTCGTTAAAACCCTTGAGCATCATATTTTCATTATGAGACTTTAATTCCGCTTCTCTCTCCACGGGCACGGTGCATCCCCAGCGCTTTATTTATTCCAGATGGCCAGTGTCTGCAATGTTGCATTTATTTTCTGGAGGTTTTGGACTCACTGTTGCATTCAATTGAAAATTGTTTTCTTTTGGTGTCCCATCAGATCAAGACGTTGAAGCGACATGGGCGAACGCTCTGCTCCACCGTGCCAGAGAATGCAAGGAGAGAAGCTAAGAGCTTGCTCGTCACTGAAGTAAGAGAGCAGCGATCAGTTGTACATTCAGCCAGGGAGTTGGCTGGCTTTGTTATTGCATCTATAAATACTTTAACCTACTCTCTGCAGTCAGCTATATCTTGTGTTTGACATGGTGCACGTTCACTTCATTAGACGAAGTTGCCTAAGAAGTCTGTCGTCAGAGTAAAATTTATTATTTAAATGCATTTATTTGAGTGTAGAAGATTAAGGGTTGATCTGTTCAAGATGTCTTGAGGATTGGACAAGGTGCGTGGAGTGAAACTGTCTCCTCTCTTGAGGGTGCAGAAGGAAATGTTCAGGACATGGTTGGGAGGAAATAATAGATTAGCACACCACAAGGACAGGCCTGTCAGCCCACAATATCTGTGCTGACCATGGTACCAATCTAACCTCATCCCAACTGCCCATACATGGTCCATATACCTCTATTTCCGGCCTGTTCATGTGTCTGCCTAAATGCCTTTTAGAACTGCAATCGCATCTGCTTCTGCCACTTCCCCTGGTCGCCCATTCCAAGCACCCACCAATTTCCCTGTAAGCTTAAAATTTACCGTAGACGCTTCCTTAAACTCGCTCCCCCCTCACATTCAGTTGGGGTGGCATGGTATCGCAGTGGGTTAGGGTAACGCTTTACATTGCTGGTGATCGGGTTTCGATTCCTGTAAGGAGTTTTCATATTCTCCCTGTGGTTGGCAGGGAGTCACAGTGGCTGTTTTCCCAAATTCCAAAGACGTATGAGTTAGTGTTAGTAAGTTGTGCTGTGTTGGCTATGGAAGCATTGCCCCTGCACAGCCTCAGACTGTGTTGGTCATTGACGTGAGAAACTCATTTCAGTGTGTGTTTCAATGTACACGTGACAAATAAAAGCTAGTTTTATCTTTTCTGTTTACACCCTAACTACTATACATCTCTCATAATTTTATATACATGTATTACGTCACCTCTCAGCCTCCGTATTAAATAATTCAAGTTTGTCCTAATGGTTGATTCTCCATTCCTGTCAGCATCCTGATGAACCCCTCTTGTATTCCCTTCAAATCCTCTACATCCTCCTTATGGTGTGGTGACCGTAACTACACACAGTCCTGCACTGACTTACCCCATGGCCTATTCTCCCCATAATTTCCTCACCATCCCTCATCCACTGTGGAGACTCCATCAGGGACACAGTTTACAGCAGCCAGTTAACTCGCCGCCTGCACAGTCACTGGGATGCGAAAGGAAGCCAGAGCACTCAGGGAAAGCCAACACAGTCACTGGGAAATGGTGCAAACTCCACGCAGTCAGTGCTGCAGATCAGGACCGAACCTGATCCTCCTTACTAACTCCACAAATCACCTGCATCGACACCCTGTTTGACAAGATAGGGCATGGACTTGTTTACTGAGATGTTGAGAAGACTAGCGGGTCAGAATTCAGGACCAACTTGTTGCTGTGAGGAAGAGAGACAGAGCTGGAATAATGTTCCATTATTCAAGAAGGAAACCAGGGATAATCCTGGAAGCTATAGGCTGGTAAAACTCCCTGTATACTGGGATTAGTCAGTTGTCCCTGTCCCGTCTGCAACCGGTCCAGGATACCGTAGCCAGGCTCCTGACAGGTGCCCGGAAAAGGGACCGTATTACTCCCCATCCTGGCCTCCCTCCACTGGCTGCCAGTACGGTTCAGAATTGATTTTTAAGATTTTCCTGTTTGTTTATAAAGCACTAAATGGGCTGCCCCCCTTATATCACAGACCTTCTAACCCCTTATTCTACTTCCAGGGCCCTCAGGTCGGTTGACTTGGGTTCCTGGCTGTTCCACGATCTAAATTTAAGCTCAGGGGTGATCGTGCCTATGCTTTTGCAGCCTCTAGACTGTGGAACAACTTTCCCCTCCCTATCAGATCTACCCCTTCCATCGACTTTTAAATCCACTTACTTGATGTGGGTAATTTTTGGCTTGTGCCTAGGCCCTTGTGTTGTTCCCTTTGTGCCTATAAGCTGTTCGCCTTGTTGGTTATGTCTGTGTTGCTTGTATTTGTGATTTTAGCTATTTGCTGTGATCTACACCGCAATTTGGTCAAACTGGGTTGTTTTTAAATGTGATATAAATAAATTTGACTTGATTTGACATCCATGGTAGGGAAGTTATGGGAGAGAATTCATAGGGGTGGGATTTATGAGCTTTTGGAAAACCATTGGTCTAATTAGAGCAATCACAGCTTTGTGCGGGGCAAGTCATGCCTTATCAACTTGATTGTTTTTTGACAAGGTGACGAGGGTGATTGCTGGGGACGGAACTGAATGTTGTCAACATGGATTTTAGTAAGCCATTTGACAAGGCCCTTCATGGGAGGCACATCCGGAAGGTTAAGATGCATGGGATCCATGGCCGTTTTAGTTCTGAACTGGCCTGCCCATGGGTAGTGGTGGAAGGAACTTAGTCTAGCTGGAAGTCTGTGATTATTGGTGTTGTGCAGGGATCTGAACTGGGACCTCTGCTGTTTGTGATTTATATAAATGACCTGGATGAAAATGTACAGTAGATGGGTGGATGAGTAAGTTTGCAGAAGATATGAAGATTGATTGTGTTGTGGTTAGCATAGCAGGCTGGCAAAGAATACAACGCGATGTAGAGATGAGAAACCTGCTGGAAATCCAAAGCAACACACTGAAGCTGCAAGAGGAACTCAGCAGGTCAGGCAGCATCTGTGGAAGTGAATGAACAGTTGACATTTTGGGCTGAGACCCTTCTTCAGGACTAGAAAGAAAGGGGGAAGATGCCAGAGTAAAAAAGTGGGGGAGAGGAATGAGGATAGCTAGAAGCTAATAGGTGAAGCTAGGTGGGTACAAATAACAAAGTGCTGGAAAGAAAGGAATGTGATAGGAGAGGAGAGTGGACCAAAGGAGAAAGGGAAGGAGGAGAAGACCCCAGGAGAGATGATAGACAGGTGAGAAGAGGTAAAGGGCAGCCTTAACGGTGATAGTTCCTCATGTTCTTACCTATTAATCCATGAGCCTCCGCATCCAACACATCATTCTCTGCAACTTCTGCCATCTCCAAAGGGATCTCACCACCAATCATATCTTTGCCCCCCGACTACCTGTTTTCTGCAGGAATTTCCCCCTCCATGATTTCTTTGTCCATTTGTCCCTCCCCACTAATCTCCCTCCTGGCACTTAATCCCTGCAAGCAGCCAAAGTTCACCTCCTCCCTCACCTTACACAGGGCCCCAAGCAGTCCTTCCAGGTGAGGCAACACTTCCCCGTTGAAGATGCTGGGGATTGTCTATTGTATCTGGTGCTCCTGATGCAGCCTCCTTTAAATTAGTGAGACCAGTCGTAAATTGGGGTACCGCTTCATCAGGACCTCCACTCCATCCGGCCAAAGCAGAACTAGCTGGTGGCCAAACATTTTAATTCTAGTTCCTATTTCTGTTCTGACATGCTAGTTCACGGCCTCCTCTTGTGCCTCAAATGAGGCCACCCTCAGAGTGGAGGAGTAACACCTTATATGCCATTTGGTTAGCCTCCGTCCTGGTAGCATGAATATCGATTTCTCTTTCCAATTTAAAAAATTATGGAGTTGCACACAGTTCTGGTCGCCCAATTATTGGGAAGAGGTTGAGGCTTTGGAGAGGGTGCAGGAGAGGTTTTACCAGGATGCTGCCTGGTTCAGAGGGCATGTGCTATAATGGGAGGTTGGACAAACTTTGGTTGTTGTCTCCAGAGCAGTGGTGGGGGAGTGGAGATCGAATAGAGGTTTTTAAGATTACGAGAGGGGTAGATAGACAGTATCTCTTTCCCAGGGTTGAAATGTCTAATGCCATTGGGCATGCATTTAAGATGGGGAGGGGGGTAATTTCAGAAGAGATGTGAGGGGCAAGTTTTATTTTACACAGAGAGTTGCAGGTGCCTGGAATGTGCTACCTTGGGTGATGGTAAAGGCAGATACCGAAGGGACTTTGAAGTGACATGAATGTGAGGCAAATGGAAAGATATGGACAATGTGTAGGCAGAAGAGATTAGTCTAGTTGGCCATTTGATTACGAGTTTAATTGGATTGGTACAGCTTTGTGGGCCAAAGGTCCTGTTCCTGTGCTGTACTGTTCAGTGTTCTTTGTTCGATGGTTGGGACGGGAGGTGTTTGCGAATTTAATCGCAAAAGGAAATGAAGCATATGTAGGTTTAGGAAGCTGAATTCAGACAGAGCCTTTGAGGAATGAAAATGAAAGGGGAGACAGGGCAGGAAATGTTCAGTGAGCAGGATGAAAGAGAATCCCAAGGATTTTCACACAGACAGTACATGATAAACGAGGGGAGAGGGAAGGACCGATCAGAATCAGATTTAATATCACTGACATATGTTGTGAACTTTGTGGCAGCATTACAGTGCAATACATAAAAATACTATAAATTAAAATAAGAAATCGCTGTATTAAAAATTAAATAAGTGGTGGGAAAAAGGTGCCATATAGTGAGGTAGTGTTCATGGGTTGGTTCATTGCTCGTTCAGAAATCCGATGGCGGAGGGGAAGAAGCTGTTCCTGAAACGTTGAGTGTGTGCCTGTAGGCTTTTGTACCTCCTCTCTGGTAGAGGTAGTAAGAAGACAGCACAGACTGGGTGATGGCGTTCCTCAACGATGGATGCTGCCTTTTTGAGGCATCACCTTTTGAAAGGTGTCCTTGATGTCACGGAGGCTTGTTCTCACAATGGAGCTGGCTGAGTTTACAGCCCTTTGCAGCTTATTTCAGTAGCCTCTCCATACCAGATGGTGATGCAATCAGTTAGAATGCTCTCCATGGTGCATCTGTAGAAATATGTTAGACCCCTTGGGGACAAAGGAAGGAATTTACGCCTGGAGCTGGAAGTGGGGGCGAGATAGTAAGCAAATACTTCACATCAGTATTCACCAAGGAGAAGGACGGTGTGATCAGGGCGAGAGATGCTAATATTCTAGGGCATGTTGATAGCAAAGAGATGGTGTTGGGGCTCTTGAGAAGATTAAGGTGAATAAGACCCCAAGGCCTATTGTGATCTATCCCAGATCATTGAAAGGGCCAAGAGAGGGGATTGCTGTGGCCTTGACAGAGATCTTTGTGTCCACTTTAGGCACAGGCAAGGTCCCTGAGGACCGGGAAACAGCCAGAATTGTTCATTCACAAACAAGAGAAAATCTGGAGATGCTGGAAATCCAAGCAACACACGCAAAATGCTGGAGGAACTCAGCAGGCTAGGGAGCACCTATGGAAAAGAATAAACAGTTGACGTTTCGGGCTGAGACCCTTCACCAGAGCCAATCCTGATGTGCAGGCTTTAGAGAGAGTGCAGATGAGGTTCACCAAGATGTTGTTTAGATTGGAAAGTACTCACTATGAGGAGAAGTTGGACAGATTTGGATTATTTTCTCTGGAGCATTGAAAGCTAAGGGATGAGTTGAAGTTATGAGAGACATCGTTAGGTTAGAATGTCTGAGTGTTTTTCCCAGAGTGGAAATGCTGGATACTGGAAACATAACTATAATGTAAGAGGGGCAGTGTTTAAAGCTGACCTGTGAGGCATTTGTTTTTACAGAGAGATTGGTAGGTGTCTGGAAAGTGGTGGAAGATGGTAAGATAGCAACATGTAAGAGGCACTTAGCCACACATGACACACAAACAGACTGAATGGAGGGATACAGACAAGATTCTGGCAGATTTGGTCACTTTGGCACAGATATCATGAGCTGAAGAGTCAGTTCTAATGCTGCTCGGTTCTCTGTTCTTTGTTCTGAACATCTGGGGAAATTCCAAGGGCAACTTTAGATCTTGGTTTATCCACAAGTAGTTTTGTTTTATGAAAACATTGATGGATATTGTACAGGAAGCAGAATTAAGGTGGGAATAATGATGTTGTTCTGATGCATCAGGTTTTTAATGAAATAATACTTATACATCTGTCAGTGCTATGAAGGCAGTACTGTGTGTGTTGTGAGGCTTGCTGTGTAGAAACCAGACCTAGAGGTAGAAAGCTTGATACAAAGTTCCACTGAAACAATTTTCCTTTGGTCGGAATCTTTCCTGTTTATCTCACCGCTTTCATAATTAAACAAAAAGCTTAGGGTGGATTGAAAGTTGATTATTTGGACTGAAGAGTTTGGGGAATTTTAGACTTTAGGAGTGTCTTGCCGCAAAGCAGTGGAGGGTAGTTGGGGTTGGGGGGGGGTGGTGTGATGGTTGACACGTGCAAAACTGGTAGTGTGAACAGGATAGATTGTTTTTCCAAGAGCAGAGATTCAAAGCAAAGGGAGTGAAGACAAGGGAGTTATGAAAAGGGCGGTGTGAGATCTTAAAAGCTTCTTGAGGCAGAAACCCAGACATTTTAATTAGTCTGACCCCTTGAGGAACCATGGCCAGTTGGCGTTGGCAAGTGGGATTAGTCCCTGAGGACAGCTCTATAAAATCATACTGCATGGGAAAAAGCTATATGACTATAAGACATAGGAGCAGTATTAGGCCATTCAGCCCATCAGGTGAGCTCTCCTATTCAATCATTGCTCATTTATTATCCTTCTCAGCCCCATTCTTCTGCATTCTTTCCGTAAGTTTGACACCCTGACTAACCAAAAACCTGTCAGTCTCCATGCTGAACATTAAGCAGCATTTATACCACTCCCGATTTCATTCTCTCCATATTCCCAGATTGAATGATTCACCCATAAAACAAACAGCGGTTAATTAACCAACTGACCTGCATGTATTTGGGGTGTGGCAGGAAACTGGAGTACCCGTGGGCATACCCCACACAGACAGCACCCGAGGTCAGGATTGAACCTGGATCTGTGTTGCTGTGAAGGAGCGACTCTACCAGCTGCGTTACTGTGCCTTTCTCCAACCAGCATTAATGAGATGGGTCAAATTACCCATTCACTCCTGTAAATCTTTACGAACTTCATCATTCAGTGGGAAATGACTATGTTGGTGGCTTTCATTAAAAGGATCAGAAATTCTTGAGATTATTAGGTGCAGGAAAAAATAATTTCAGAAGTTAATTCCTGGGCTTTGATCTGGTACTGAAGCGTTGACAATAGATTTACTTCAGTTTTGTTGTCATGACATGTTTGTGAAACTGGTTTTGCTGCTCTGCGCAGAGAGGGGAGCCTGGAAAATTCTCCACTCTCACACTAAATGCTGGAGGAACTTCGCTGTCGGGCAAAGTCTTAATAAACGGTTTATAGTTTGGGCTGAGACCCCTCCTCAGGACTGGAGGGAAGGGTAGTAGTTAGCGAGATGCTCTTTGAGCTCGGAGAATTCCGGCGCTGTCTGTGAGGAGTTTGTGTATTCTCCCTTCAACTGCGTGGCTTCTCTCCAGATCCTCTGTTTCTCCCTCAGTCCAAACAGTCTCCCACACCAGTTAATAGTTTAATTGGACATTGTGAATTGTCCTGTGATTGATGATAGCATCCGTCTGTCTCAAAGGACAATGGGAATATGATGTGTGCTCTGGATCAAGCCTGGGCGGAAGGTATGGAGATCCTGAGAGGCCCAGTCATCAAAGTTCTCCAGCTTGGCCGCACAAGCGTAGTCCAAAGGAAAGCGAAGCAATACGTTTGTCGTCAGCTTGGCTGCAGGAGCTGCTGGAAGGATGTTAGTGGCATCCACCTGCCCTAGGATCTCCACTCTGGACCTGCTGTCTGGGTTTACTCCCACAGCCTTCGTCTCTCCCGACGCTGCCCGCGAGGCCGTGGGGCTATTTACCCGTAGCTGTGGATCTGGTTCACGGGCGCCAGGCGCCAGTGTGCAGGAGCCAGACCTCTGCCCCGTCCTCTGTAGTTCGGCCCGAGTCCGAAGGGTGTTCAATTTCCCTGTGTTGCCAGCGAGGAGGCACCACACAGTGCTTGCAACAAGCACTGTACCCACTCCACAGCCACACCTGATGCATCACGACAGCCTTTCGACACGCATCCTGTGATTATGCTCGTGTTAAACAGGTAGTTTGCTGAGCGGTGTGGCTGGTTGCGTTGGATGACAAGCATTTCTCTTGCACCGATCTTTTTTTTTCTGGTGATTGCTCATCGTACAGCGTGTCTTGGTCAACTGAAGCCCAGCGGAGCCCATCCCTCTCCAGGTTTTTTTTTACGAGGTCGAGTTGCTAGCTCGACACTCAACCCAGGCATAGATGGAGAGCATGCAAGGGAGCTGGCCGGATTGGAACTCGGGACCTCTCGCCCCGAAGTCCAGTGCTGATGCCACCAGCCAACACTGTATTGCAAAATAAAATAAGAAGGTGGGGGAGAGGAAGATGTATAAGCTGGCAGGTGATGGGTGAAACCAGGTGAGGGAGGGGATGAAGTGAGAAGCTGGGAGGTGATAGGTGGAAGAGTTAAAGGGCTGAAGAAGGAGGAATCTGATTGGAGAGGAGAGTGGACCATGGGAGAAGGGGTTACTAGAGGGTGCTGATGGGCAGATGAGGAGAAGAGTAAAGGGCAAGAACAGAACCAGTAAGGGAAATGGAAAAAAAGAGAAGGGGGAGGAGGTGAAATTACCAGAAGTTAGAGAAATCAATGTTCAGGGAGGTTACCCAGACGGAATATGAATGGTTGCTCCTCCTGTGTGTCTTTTCTGTTTGTTTTTGTTTGAGAACCTATTTCAGTTTCCAAATAGTTACTAAAGAAATTTTTTATCTTCTTCTTGAATCATCTTCTTGAATGTTAATATAAACACACCAGTTGTTATGGTTTGGCTGATCAGTTTTGGCTGGCAGCCTTCCTGCAGATTCAAGAGCACTCAGGGTTAATGTGGGGAGTTGATGCATGATGTGGCAATGAATGTGAGAGCTCGGAATAATCTCTCCATTGATTTACAGTAGAACCTGCTGGACTTGAAAAGCATGTTCCAAAATAAAATTCTTGACCTGATCAGAGTTTTGGAATTCTTTACATAGTGCATAAAATTCTTAAATGACTCACTTCCGAATATTTAATACAGTAAGGTGGCTATAGAATTTATACTGTGTTTCTTGCACCTCCCTGCTTCCCAAGGAATTTCC
This sequence comes from Hypanus sabinus, assembly GCF_030144855.1. NCBI lineage: Eukaryota > Metazoa > Chordata > Chondrichthyes > Myliobatiformes > Dasyatidae > Hypanus > Hypanus sabinus. The sequence continues at coordinate 143,572,112 of NC_082710.1, read as the reverse complement.
ATATCCTTGCAGTCTGCCATATTCATATTCCGGGTTCTGTGTTTTGGTGGTTATCACCCTGCCTTTGCACCTTTCTGCCTCCACCTCTGTCTGAGCCCTCTCCATTATAGTTCAGTGAGACACCTATGAGGTCCTTGGGATATTTCATTATGTTAAGATGCTATATAAGTGTGAGGTTGCTGGGGAGGTATCACAGTCCACTGAAGGGGTCAGACTCCAGCAAGTTGGAAAGGAAAAACATCTGATTTTCCTTTCATGCAATCTCTTGACGTCCCAGAGAGATGCAGCGTGGAAACCAGACCCTCGGTCCATTAAATCCATACTGACATTCATCCGCTCATTTACCCTAAACCCACATTAATCCCATTTTTATCCTTCCCACACTCCCATCCAAATCTCAGCCCCTCCCCCAGATTCCACACATAGGAGAACCCACAGCAGCCAATTAACCTATCAACCCTCTTGACCTTGGGGCGTGAGGGAAAACGAGGACACTCGGGCAGGAAATGCAAACTCCACACCAACAGCAGTAAGGTCAGGATTGAAGCTAGGTGCCTAGTCCTGTGAGGCAATGGTTCTACTCGCTGTGCTGTCTTCCTGGAGGCTTCACTCAAGAAACTTAACTCCAACCACCACCTTTATTCACCTGGAGATTTGGTTATAGAGTCATACAGCACTGAGGTAAGGCCTTCAGACCAACTGGTCCATGCCAACTAAACTAGTTTGGCCTACTTTCCTGTCCACATGCCCTTTATATGTTGTTAATGTACCTACCTCAAACACTTGTCCTGGTAGCTCATTCCAAATGCTGACCGTCATCTGGGTAAAAAAAGTTACCCTTTGTGTTTCTACTGAATCTCACCCCTCTCAAGAAAGGCAGTGGAGATAACCCAGGAAATTGTAGACCAGTGAGTCTGACTTCAGTGGTGGGCAAGTTGTTGGAGAAGATCCTGAGAGGCAGGATTTATGAGCATTTGAAGAGACATAATCTGGTTAGGGATAGTCAACATGGCTTTGTCAATGGCAGGTTGTGCCTTACGAGCCTGATTGAAGTCTTTGAGGATGTAACAAAATGAATTGATGAAGGGAGAACAGTGGATGTAGTATATATGGATTTCAGTAAGGCATTTGATAAGATTCCCCATGTAAGGCTCATTCAGAAAGTAAGGAGGAATGGGATCCAAGGTGACGTTGCTTTGAGGATCCAGAATTGGCTTGCCCTCGGAAGGCAGAGGGTGGTTACAGATGGTTTGTATTCTGCATGGAGGAAGGTGACCAGTGGTGTTCTGTAGTGATCTGTTCTGGGACCCCTCCTCTTTGTGACTTTTATAAATGACCAGGATGAAGAAGTAAAAGGGTTTGTTAGTAAGTCTGCTAATAGCACCAAATTTGGGGTGTTGTGGATAGTCTGGAGGGTTGTCAGAGGTTACAGCAGAACATCGATAGGATGCAGAACTGGGCTGAGAATTGGCAGATGGAATTCAACGCAGGTAATTCAACCTATCATTTTGATAGGTCAGAATTGAAGACAGAATATAATATTAATGATAAGACTTGGCAGTGTGGAGGATCAGAGAGATCTTGCAGTCTGTGTCCATAGGACGCTCAAAGCTGCTGCACAGGTTGACAGTGTTGTTGAGAAGGCATATGGTGTGTTGGCCTTCATCAACTGTGGGATTGAGTTCAAGAGCCATGAGGTAATATTACAGCTATATAAGACCTTGGTCAGACCCCACTTGGAGTACTGTGCGCAGTCCTGGTCACCTCAGTATAGGAAGGATGTGGATACTATGGAGAGAGTGCAGAGAAGACTTACAAGGATGTTGCCTGGACTTGGAGGGCTTACCCTATAAGAATAGATTGAGTGAACTTGTCTTTTTCTCCTTGGAGTGATGGAGGATGAGAGGTGACCTGATAGAAGTGTATAAGATGATGAGAGGCATTGATAATGTGGATAGCCAGAGCCACGTAACAAACCAGTTCTTGATTCCCCAACCCTGGGGGGAAAAAGAGTTCATTCTATCTCTGCCTCTTATGAATCAGAATCAGGTTTAATATCACCAGCATGTTGTATTTGCGGCAGCGGTACATTGCAGTACGTGGGAATAAAGACAGTAAATTAAAGGAAAAGTAGAGGTTTATATCAGTTAAATAAGCAGTGCAAATTTAAAAATAAAAAAAGTAGTGAGGTAATGTTCATGGGTTCAGTGTCCTTTCAGAAAGTGGATGGCAAAGAGGAAGAAGCTGTACCTGAATAGTTCAGTGTGTGCCTCCTTCCTGATGGGAACAATGATAGCGACCCCTTGGTAATGGGGGTCCTTAGTGATGGATGCCACCTGTATTTTGAGGCATTGTTCCTTGAAGATGCCCTGGATACTACGGAGACTAGTGGCCAAGATGGCTGACTAAGGCTACAGCTCTCTGCAGCTTACTTAGATCCTGTGCAATAGCCAGACAGTGATGCAGCCAGTTAGAATGCTCTCCAGAGTGTAACTGTAGAAATCTTTGAGAGTCTTTGGTGACAAGAAGGGAGGGAAGGAGAAAACGGAGAACTATCGCCCTGTTAGCCTAACGTCAGTCGTGGGGAAGATGCTTGAGTCCATTATTAAGGACGAAATAGTGGCACATCTAGATGGCAGAAATAGGATTAGGCCGAGCCAGCATGGATTTACCAAGGGCAAATCATGCTTGACTAATCTGTTGGAGTTTTTTGAGGGTGTAACAAGGATGTTAGACGAGGGTAAGCCAGTAGATGTTGTGTACCTAGATTTTCAGAAGGCATTCGATAAGGTGCCACATAGGAGATTGGTGAGTAAAATCAGAGCTCATGGCATTGGGGGCAGGGTTTCAACATGGATAGAAAACTGGTTGGCAGATAGAAAGCAAAGGGTAGCAGTGAATGGGTGTTTCTCAGACTGGCTGGAGGTGACTAGTGGGGTACCACAGGGCTCTGTATTGGGACCACAGCTCTTTACGATTTATGTCAACGATTTAGATGAGGGCATTGAAAACTATATCAGCAAGTTTGCTGACGATACTAAACTGGGTGGCAGTGTGACATGCGAAGAGGACGTTAGGAGAATACAGGGAGACTTGGATAGGCTGAGTGAGTGGGCAGATACTTGGCAGATGTCATTCAATGTGAATAAATGTGAAGTTATCCACTTTGGAAGCTGGAACAAGAGGGCAGAGTATTGTCTGAATGGTGTCGAGTTAGGTAAGGGAGAAATGCAAAGAGACCTAGGAGTCCTAGTTCACCAGTCAATGAAGGTGAATGAGCAAGTGCAACAGGCAGTGAAGAGGGCAAATGGAATGTTGGCCTTTGTTACAAGGGGAATTGAATACAAGAGCAAGGATGTTCTTTTGCATTTGTACAGGGCCCTGGTGAGACCACACCTGGAATATTGTGTACAGTTTTGGTCTCCAGGTTTAAGGAAGGACATTCTGGCAATTGAGGAAGTGCAGCGTAGATTCACTAGGTTGATTCCTGGGATGGCAGGGCTGTCTTACGCAGAGAGATTGGAGAGATTGGGCTTGTACACGCTGGAATTGAGGAGATTGAGAGGGGATCTGATTGAAACGTTTAAGATAATTAAAGGATTTGATAGGATTGAGGCAGGAAATATGTTCCAGATGTTGGGAGAGTCCAATACCAGAGGGCATGGATTGAGAATAAGAGGTCAGTTATTTAAAACAGAGTTGAGGAAGAGCTCCTTCTCCCAGAGAGTTGTGGAGGTGTGGAATGCACTGCCTCGGAAGACGGTGGAGGCCAATTCTCTGGATGCTTTCAAGAAGGAGCTGGATAGATATCTGATGGATAGGGGAATCAAGGGATATGGGGACAAGGCAGGGACTGGGTATTGATAGTGAATGATCAGCCATGATCTCAGAATGGCGGTGCAGACTCGAGGGGCCGAATGGTCTACTTCTGCACCTATTGTCTATTGTCTATTGATGTTCCATCTCCTCAAACTCTGAATGAAATATAGTCATTATCATTCCTTGTTTGTATCTACATCGACATGTTGGGTCCAGGATAATTCCTCAGAGATACTGACATGCAGGAACTTGAAATTGCTCATTCTTTCTGCTTCTGACCCCTCTAAGAGGACTGGTGTGTGTTCCCCCGATTCTCATTCTGAAATGTCTCAAAATAAATTGACAGAAGTGATGGGGAAAAAAAATCTGACCCAAGCCACATGAGGGTGTATTAGGTCAATACTGCGTTAACCTATTAGGCAAGCATCCAGATGCCAGAATGTTTGATCCAGAGACAAAAATTCAAAATCCACCCCAGCAGCTGGAAAAAGTTATACTGCACTAATTGAATAAATCTGGAGTTAAAAGCCATTCTCAGCAATGGTCACCCTAAAGCAAATGGATTGTTGCAAAGGCCCATCTGGTGCTCGAGTATCCTTTTGCTCAGCCATCCTTCGCCAGGTAGTTCAGGGCAGACAGGACCGGCTTTGCCAGCGAAGCCCACCCCCACGTGAAAGGCATTGGTCAAAGAAGTCGAGGGGCAGGCTGGGAGGGAAGTAGGGAGATTGAGGCAGAGTTCAAGAGCCTCAGATTGTTGGAACTGAACATACCGAGAGAGAGAGGGAAGAAAACCTATCCAGATTCATTTGATAGGTGAATGTTGTCTGGCTGCCATTTTCTTTTCCTTCCTTTCAGGAGCAGTTTAATCCAACCAGGTTGGTGTGATCCCATATTGTGCCCAAGCAAACACTGTGTCGAGCTGTTGAATGAGAAATCAGTGTTTCAACACAAGAACACTGTTCAAACATTAGATGTCAAAAAATTCATGGCATTGAGTTAAATTGAGCAAAATGCTTTTGATTGACAGTAAGGGCTGGCACTACCCCTTCAGATGAGTTTCGGTTGAAGAGGAGCAGTTACGTAATACTCTACTTGCTGTAGTTCTGGGATAATTGACAGAAGATGCCTCAAGTGTTCGGAGTTCCTTGTTGAGGGTCAAAGTACAGTAATCCTACAGTGTGAGCAATAAATCCAGCAGGTAATTCAGGAGAGGACCCTTTTCCTGCAGAGTGAGGAGAATGTGGAATCCTTGCTCACAGGGAGGAGTTGAGGTGGATGGAGAAACTGGAAAAACACCAGAGGAAGAGGGGTGGAAAGAGATGGTGTTCTGTGAAGTACGTTTAAAATTAAAGTCACTCCTAACTTTGTGAGAGACCACAGTCCAGTGGTCATGCCTTAGTTATGACTTCATTGCTTTGTGAACTAGGAAATTGGTTCAGTATTGTTGGGTGAACTGAGGTATCGTGAAAAGCTTGACCTGCATACTGTTCACATAGATCGATTCATCATAACAGTACATTGAAGCAGAACAAAGTAAAATAAGAGAATGCGGAATCAAGCGTAACAGCTACAGGGAAAGTGCTCTGCAGGTAGACAATAAGGCACAAAGCCATAACAAGGTAGATCATGAGGTCGAGAGCCAGGGAGCCATTCAGTAGTCTTATAACAGTGGGTAGAAGCTGTCCTTCAGCTTGGTGATACATACTTTCAGTTTTTTTTGTATCTTCACTGGTGGAGAGGGGGGAAGAGAGGACATTTTCAATTATGCTGGCTGCTTGATTATGGAGGCAGTGGGAAGAGTAAAAAGAGTCAGTGGAAGAGAGGTTGGTTTGCCTGATGTATTGAGTGTGCTTATTCCTGTACTCCTGGAGTTGCTTGCCGAGATAACAGTCTTTCTCCATTGTTCTTCATGAACTCTGCAAATTACTTGGTCTTACTGAAGAAGATTATTGTCATGTCTGATTAATGCCTTGGCTTAAGCAGCTGATTGAAATTTTCTGATTCAAATGCTCTGGAACATCAACACACACAAAATGCTGGTAGAACACAGCAGGCTAGGCAGCATCTATAGGGAGAAACGTCGACATCGCTTCTCCCTATAGATGCTGCCTAACCTGCTGTGTTCTACCAGCATTTTGTGTGTGTTGTTTGAATTTCCAGCATCTGCAGGTTTTCTCGTGTTTGCTCTAGAACATGATGGCTTCTGGATATTGCCAACATGGCCAAGATTTATTGCCCATCTCTAAAAGCACTTGAGGAGGTTGTCCTGTGCCACCACCTTGATCTGGTGCTTCCTGTTATGTTGGAGAGGGATTTCCAGAAATTGGACCCACCAGTGATATAGGGACACTGATGTACTTCCACATTGGGACGGCCGCTGACTTGACGGTGGTGGTCCCTGCACCTGCTGCCTTTGGTAACAGCTTCGAGAAATAATGTCAGTGTGGATGGGCAAATAACCACAGTGCATTTTACAAATGGTACACACAGTGGGTGCTTGATGGCCAGCACAGACTTGGTGGGCTGAAGGACCTGTTTCCTCTCCATGATCTGGCTATGATAAGTTTTCACTAATGCATAGCAGCAGGTGGACCCAGAGCTGTGACCCTTCACCAAACAACACTTTCACCCCTACAACAATGAAGCGGCGATCCTCATTGTCTTGGATGTACCTCAGTCTGCTCTGTTCTGCAGTCAAGCACAGTATCCAAGCGCTTGTACTCGTGTTAGCATTAGTAGATTGTAGTTTGGATTTACAGTATCTTCGAGTTATACAACACTGAAACAGGCTCTTCAGCCCAAGTTGTCCATGCTAACCAAGAGGCCGACCTAAGCTGGCCCCCAATTAGTCAGCATTTGGCCCATATCCCAATGAACTTTCCTTATTCACGAACCTGTCTGTATCTTTTGAACATTGTAGTTGTAGCCACCTTTATCATTCTTGAAACTTGTCCTTCAGATCTCCTTTAAATCAGATGTGAGCACACTCTTAACCAGATAGATGCACACACTCACGTGGAAATAAATGTCTTCATCTGGATGAGTAATATTTTATTAACCATCCAACCTAAAGTAATAGACTTTCAAAGAACGCTGCCTGAACTGCAGTGCAGTTTGTAAATGGTACCCTGGGTGCTTGATGGCCAGCAAGGTTTCTGGGCATCATCAAGCACATGTTACCTTCTTCCACCATCACAATAGTTGTACCTATAGGGTTGGCACAGTGGCACAGTGGTTAACACAAAGCTTTACAGTACCAAAGACCCAGGGTCAACTCCTGCCGCTCTCTGTAAGGAGTTTGTATGTCCTCCCTGTGACCGTGTGGATTTTTTTCTGGGTGAAACATAGAAAGACAACAGCACAATACAGGCCCTTTGGCCCACAAAGTTGTGCTGAACATGTCCTTACCTTAGAAATTACCTAGGGTTACACATAGCCCTCTGTTTTTCTGTGCCCCATGTACCTGTCCAGGAGTCTCTTAAAAGACCCTATTGTATCGGCCTCCACCACCGTTGCCGGCAGCCCATTCCACGCACTCACCACTTTGTGTAAAAAAAAACTTCCCCCTGACATTTCCTCTGTACCTACTCCCAAGCACCTTAAAGCCGTGCCCTCTCGTGCTAGCCATTTCAGCCCTGGAAAAAAGCCTCTGACTATCCATATGATCAATCCCTTTTATCATCCTATACACCTCCATCAGGGTCATCTCTCATCCTCCGTCGCTCCAAGGAAAAAAGGCCGAGTTCACTCAACCCATTTTCATAAGGCATGCTCCCCAATCCAGGCAACATCCTTGAAAATCTCCTCTGCACCCTTTCTATGGGTTCCACATCCTTCCTGTAGTGAGGCAACCAGAACTGAGCTCAGTACTCCAAGTGGGGTCTGACCAGGGTCCTATATAGCTGCAACATTACCTCTCGGCTCCTAAACTCAATCCCATGATTGATGAAGGCCAATGCACCGTATGCTTTCTTACCCACAGAGACAAACTGCGCAGCAGCTTTGAATGTCTTATGGACTCGGACCCCAAGATCCCTCTGATCCTCCACACTGCCAAGAGTCTTACCATTAATACTATATTCTGCCATCATATTTGACCTACCAAAATGAACCACTTCACATCTATCTGGGTTGAACTCCATCTGCCACTTCTAAGCCCAGTTTTGCATCCTATCAATATCCTGTTGTAACTTCTGACAGCCTTCCACACTATCCACAACACCTCCAACCTTTGTATCATCAGCAAGTTTACTAACCCATCACTCCACTTCCTCATCCTGGTCATTTATAAAATTCACAGAGAGTTGTGGTCCCAGAACAGATCCCTGAGACACTCCCCTGGTCACTGACCTCCATGCAGAATATGACCCGTCTACAACCACTCTTTGCCTTCTGTGGGCAGGCCAGTTCTGGATCCACATAGCAATGTCCCCTTGGATCCCATGCCTCCTTACTTTCTCAGTAAGCCTTGCATGGGGTACCTTGTCAACTGCCTTGCTGAAATCCATATACACTACATCTACTGCTCTACCTTCATCAAAGAGTTTAGTCACATCCTCAAAAAATTCAATCAGGCTCGTAAGGCATGAACTGCCCTTTACAAAACCATGCTGACTACTCTTAATCATATTATGCCTCTCCAAATGTTCATAAATCCTGCCTCTCAAGATCTTCTCCATCAACTTAACAACAACTGAAGTAAGACTCACTGGTCTATAATTTCCTGGGCTATCTCTACACCCTTTCTTGAATAATGGAACAACATCCGCAACCCTCCAATCCTCCGGAACCTGTCCTGTCCCCATTGATGATGCAAAGATCATCGGCAGAGGCTCAGCAATCTCCCCCCTCACCTCCCACAGTAGCCTGGGGTAAATTTGGCCAGTCCCGGTGACTAATCCAACTTGATGCTTTCCAAAAGGTCCAGTACCTCCTCTTTCTTAATATCTACATGCTCAAGCGTTTCAGTCCACTGTAAGTCATCCCTACAGTCACCAAGATCCTTTTCCATAGTGAATACTGACGCAAAGTATTTGTTAAGTACCTTTGCTATCTCTTACAGTTCCATATACACTTTTCCACTGTCACACTTGATTGGTCCTATTCTCTCACATCTTATCCTCTTGCTCTTCACATACTTGTAGAATGCCTTAGGGTTTTCCTTAATCCTGCCCGCCAAGGCCTTCTCATGACCCCTTCTGGCTCTCCTGATTTCTTTCTTGAGCTCCTTCCTGCTAGCCTTATAATCTTCTAGCTCTCTATCATTACCTAGCTTTTTGAACCTTTCGTAAGCTCTTCTTTTCTTCTTGACTAGATTTACAACAGCCTTTGTACACCATGGTTCCTGTACCCTACCATCTTTTCCCTGTCTCATTGGAATGCACCTATGCAGAACTCCACGCAAATATCTCCTGAACGTTTGTCACATTTCTTCCGTACATTTCTCTGAGAACATCTGTTCCCAATTTATGCTTCCAGGTTCTTGCCTGATAGCCTAATATTTCCCCTTACTCCAATTAAACACTTTCCTAACTTGTCTGTTCCTATCCTTCTCCAATGCTATGGTAAAGGAGATAGAATTATGATCACTATCTCCAAAATGCTCTCCCACTGAGAGACCTGACACCTGACCAAAGCCAGATCAATACCAGATGAAGTACAGCCTCTCCTCTTGTAGGTTTATCTACATATTGTGTCAAGAAATCTTCTTGACATATCTAACAAACTCCACCCCATCTCAACCCCTTGCTCTAGGGACATGCCAATCGATATCTGGGAAATTAAAATCTCATACCACAACAACCCTTTAATTATTACACCGTTCCAGAATCTGTCACCCTATCAGCTCCATGATGTTCCTGTTACTATTGGGTGGTCTATATAAAGAAAGTACCCAGTAGAGTTATTGACCTCTTCCTATTCCTAACTTCCACCCACAGAGTCTCCGTAGACAATCCCTCCATGACTTCCTCCTTTTCTGCAGCCTTGACACTATCTCTAATCAACAGTGCCATGCCCCCACCTCTTTTGCCTCCCTCCCTGTCCTTTCTGAAACATCTAAAGCCTGGCACTCGAAGTAGCCATTTCTGCTCCTGAGCCATTCAAGTCTCTGTAATGGCCACAACAACATAGCTCTAAGTACTGATCCACGATCTCTAAGCTCATCCGCTTTGTTCATAATACTCGTTGCATTAAAACAGACACTTGGTGCTGGTGGTTTCCTCCCACAGTCCAAAGACGTACCAGTTGCCAGGTTAATTGTTCATTGTAAATTGTTCCATAATTAGGCTAGGGCTAGGGTTAGATCAGGAGTTACTGGGCAGTGTGGCTTGAAGGGCCTACTCCTGGCTGTATCTCAATAAATAAGTAAACACCAGGCAGCAATGGCTTTCAGCTTCCCAGGAAGTGAAAATTAATCTCCAGAACATTGCATTGAGAATCACACACGCGCATTAAAACAATAAACCTTTTTTGCTCCTTTGTTTGGGTTTGGGAAGTCAGGGATTGTTTGACGTTGAGCTAATGAATAGATATGGGAATACAGGTTGCTGTCTTTGAGGTAAGGGTATCACGATGATGGACATGTCAGCGATCCAGCATTGGTTTTGAAGGGCCAAAGGGCCCATCCTAAAATCCCCAAGGATGTGGACAAGCATAGTTCACAGCCGAACTGCATCAGTTCATTCCACACCGACCCACTTCAGATCTATTCTGACTCACTGCTCGGCTGGAATGTGGAAAGTTTCAGCATTGTGGTGCGTTAACAGCTCGTTAGTCCTGATTTCACAGAGCTGTAAAGTCAGCCACTTGTATTGTTCAGTCAATGACATTAAACATGTTTAAATGTATTGTACACAGACAATGGTTACTGACTTACCACAGAAGATAATCTGGACCAGGATCAAAGGTTGCTGTTTGGGTAGCTTCCTGTTATTTACTCAGCCTCTTTGAGGTGAACAGCAACTTTCCCCAGCAGGAACCTTCCCTCACTGCCTCCCCAATTTGCTGTGGAAATCAGTCAGTCAGTCCACAGGCATTTCCGAATTTGGACCTGGCAGGTGGAGGCACTTGTTGGACTGTTGCGTACTGCACAGCCTTTGAAAGAGATTTGAATTTCTGAGCCTGCCTTGCCAGAACCTTGCAAAGTGTGTTGTAGCCATGTGCTTTTGGGAGGTAGGAAGTGCAGAAGCCAATCAATGCAGGGCAAGGTCTCAAAATGAGTATGAGTTCAGGATAAGACCATTTGTTTCAGAACTGCCCATTCTAACGCAAACCTTAATGTCCATCAAGAGTCTAGTCTTGGCCCCACATATTCCTTTTTCATAGAGTCATAGAGTTGGACAGCACAGGAGAAGGCCCTTGAGCCTATGTGTGTCCATGCTGACTCAGAGGAATATTCAGTCCAATCCCATTACCCAACATTTGACCCATTCCTACAACTACTTACCACATCTTAAATGTCGCCAGTGTGCCTGCCTCACCCACTTCCTCTGGCAGCTGATTCCATACCCTTATCTCTGGCAATGTAAAAGGTGTCCCTCGGGTTCTGACTAAATTTTTCACCTCTAACCTTACAAGTATTAGAGTATTAACTTTGTTTTCAATTCCCTAACCTTGAACAAAATGATTGCTTATCTTATCTATGCTTATGATTTTAAATACCTCTATGAGATCATCCTTCAGCCTCCAGTGCGCCAAGGAGTACAGGTCCAGCCTTTCGAGCATCTCTCTATAATTCATTCCTTCAAGTCCTGGCAGAACCCTTGTAAATCTTCTTTTTCCACTCTTTCCATTTTAATCACACCCTTCCTAAACATGGTGACCAAAATTGAACACCGTATTTCCAGGTGCAACCTTGCCAATGCCTGTATAACCTTCTAACTTCTATATTCAGTGCCCCGTTGATGAACGCCAGCATGTCAAAAGCCTTCTTCGTTGCTCTACCTACCTATAACCGTTTTAAGGAAGCAATGCATGTGATCTGTCGGGACCCTGGGGACTTGTGGAAACTGTGTGGTGATTTCTTTTGAACTTGTAGTCCTTTAACATCTTTGGACTATTTTTACTGTGCCCATAGTCTGTTTTTTTTAATCAATTATGCTATTGTTTGCACTGTTGTAACTATATGTTGTAACTAGGTGGTTTTGTGCAGGTCTTATAGCTTTAGTTTTTGGTCTTGTTTTGTCTGGTGGATTTGGAGCTCCTTTCTGGGGAATGCGCTAAGATGGTAGCGCGATATTAATATGCAGCAACCTCTCCGGACTCTGGATTGGGGATTGCCAAACGTTATGTAGATTTTCTAGTGTAGTCTCTTTTGTCATATGCGTTTGTGATATCATTCTGGAGAAATGTCTCATTTTTTTAACTGCATTGCATTTGTGGTTTCTAAATGACAATAAACTGAATCTGAATGTGTTCTTCAACAGTACCCAGGGCCCTTCCATTCAATGCAAAAATCTTGCCTATCTTGAATGGAAGGAAGAAAAATGAAGGGGTTATGAGAGGGGGAAGGGTTAGATTGATCTCAGAGTAGGTTAAAAGGTCAGCACATTGTGGGCCAAAGGGCCAATACTGTGTAGTACTATTCTGTGTTCTTTGATTTATCTTTTCAAAATGTAAACACTCTGCACTTAACTGAATTAAATTCCATTTGCCATTCCTCAGCCTACCTACCCAATCGATCAAAATCCCACAGTAATTCTGGATTGTCCTCTTCATTCTCTATGGTGCCACCTATTTTGGTGTCATCTGCAAACCCATTAATCTCGTATGTTCAAATCCAAATTGTTGACATGGGTGATCAATGACAGTGCTCCCACTCCTGTGCCCTGGGGCATACCACTAGACATGGACATCCACTTTGAGAACTATCCCTCAGTCATCACTCTCTGCTAACCACCATCCAGGCAATTCTTTGAAATAGTGATGCAGGATTTTCTTTTCCCAGAGCAGAACGCCTTTGGTTTAAGGTCTCAGCCTAAAGACAGCATTTCCATTGGTGCAACAGTCTCCTGGTATTAACCTCAAAGTTTGCGCAGAACCTGAGACACTACACTGAGCCACATTGATGAATTGACATTTCAGGCTTGGAACCAAAGTGGTTAAATTCCTGGTCTGCTGATCTGCAGACTTGTTCCCATCCCAGTGAACCTGAACCTCTGATGCCTTTATATAACCTGTAAGTGGTAAATGCTTAGGGGCCATGCGGTGTTATTCCATAGGCTCATTTCTTGAGATGATTCACCGCAAGGAATTTAAATTGACATAATTAAATAAATCAGGAATAAAAAGCAAATGTCAAGAAACGTCAGCAAAAGAAAATGAAAACCATAGTTGTTGTAAAACCCATCTGGTTCACTTTGAATCATGGAGTCATAGAACAGTGCAACATGGAAAAGGCCCTTTGGCCCATCTGATCTACATCAATCCTATCTACGCTAGTCCCATTGTTCAGATTTGGTCCACATCCCTCTAGCTGTTCCTGTCCGTGTACTTGTGGCAGTGCTCTCTATGTAAATATACTCAGTGGTGAAGTCTTTTCCTGTTGTAGACTGGGCTGTGTCCACCACTTCCTGTTGTCTTTGGTTACGACCGTCCCTCCTCTCTCAGCATGTTCATGTGCCTATCTAAGAGACTTCCAAATGTCTACATATATAGCACTCTTTCCACACCCCAGCCTGTCTCTGTGTGAAAACAAAACATGGCCTACACATCTGCTTTGAACTTACTTCCTCCACCTCCCCTCCTCCCCCCTCTCCCCCTCTCTCTCCCTCCCCTCCCCCTCCCATGTATGCATACTCTCTGATGTTAAACATTATTTCCCTGGAGCTGTTTACCCTATCTGTCACCTTCTATCAGGTCTCCTCTAAGTTTCTGTCATGCCAGAGAAAACAACCCAATTTTGTCAAATCTCTTCTATATGGCCCATCCATTACAGGCAGCAATCTGGTAAATCCGTTCTGCACCCTCTCCGAAGCCTTCGTATCCTTACTGTGATGCTCCTTAACAAGTTCCATGCTTGAAGTACGTGGTTTAAGGAGAGGGATAAACTAGGTGGCTTTGGTAGAAGGATGGGAATAGGGGTGAATGGTCTGTAATTACGGTGCAGTGCTCACCATTACTTTCCTCTTTCTTTGCAGTGTATCAAGACCTATGACTCTGACTGGCACCTCATACACTACAGATATGAGGACTACTCAGGAGACTTCAGGAAGCTGCCAAAGTGAGTGGGTTGCTTTCTTGCTGATGCACTGCCTCTCCTGTGAAGTGAAACCTTTCTAGTGTAGAAGTAATTTCTCGTCTTCAGAGCTGTGACCAGCAGTTGTAACGAGTTGATCACCTGAGTGTCTTGTCGATTTTGTGGATGCATAGTTCCTGAACACCGACGGGGGGTAATTCTTGGGATAATGTGTCATTGAAAGTTGGGGCAGCATCCAAGCTGGGGTCAGCGCTGCACCCAGGTGTTCCCTCAGCAAAGGACGTGCTTGACCATTCATGGACTCAGGATCTTGGACTAGACGTATTTTTTATGTGACAGTATTTTACTGATATCTTATATGTGTGGTATATGTCTTGAGCTGTGTATGACTGTTGGTACTGTCTTTTGCATCTTGACAGTGGAGTAGTGCTGTTTCTATGGGTTGTATTTATCGGTATTCGTGTATGGCTGAATGACAATTAAACCTACAGAATAGCAGCCATCTCATTGATTAGCAGAGCCAATGCAAATCTGTTTCTATTTCATGTATGTTACTATTACACTGAAGTTTTGAAGTACTAATGCCATTAATTTGCAGAGTTTTGTTCAGTGTTCCCATATCTGGCACTGAGTGTGACTGGTTTTAGCTGTCTGGCTTTTGCACTTCATTCTGCATTGTTATTGATTAACCTTGTTCTATCTCAAAGCACTGTTTAAAGTCTGTGTGAACGGTATGCAAGACAAATTTTTTTCACTATCTCAGTAGATTGGAAAATAATAAATCAAATCCAATTCCAGTTCTTCATATTGTTGTCCATTTCCATTCCTCTCTCACCTAATTCACTGCTGAAACCTTTGCACTTCTGACATCTCCAGGTACAGCTCTTCTTGAGCTATCATTACTGCTCTTCTATCTCTCTGTCAGAGCTTCCTCTCATCTGAAACCCCTCTGCCATTGTTCCCCTTGTCTCACTGACCCTGCCGTGACTTCCATTTGTGTATTGTACTGAATTAAAAAATCAGACCCAGACACAATCCTTAAACAGTGACTCTGTTTTTCTCTCTCCTGATGCCTTCTGGCCTGCTAACACCAGCATTTTCTGCTTTCATTTCTGATTTCCTCGGACCTGACAGTGTGAAGTTCCAGAGCCTCGGTCTCAGTACTTCAGACTTTTCATGGTGTTTTGGTGCTGTAAACGCAGTTGTCTCTTTGCATATCCTGAACTTAATTTCCCCTACTGGCAACAGTTCCATCAGCTGCCTGGGCTCCAAGTTCTACAATCATCTTTGCCTGTCTTGTTAAGCCATTCCTTAAAACCAGGCTCCTAGTCACTAATCCCAGTCTGGTGTCACATATTTATTTTGTTCTAATGCTTCCTTGCATCATCTTTTGGATATTCCATGATGTTAGTGATACTAGGTGATTTCTTATTAACCAGTTTGTGGGAACCATCAGACCATAAGACATGGCAGCAGAATTAGGCCTTTCAGCCCATCGAGTCTGCTCTGCTATTCCGTCGTGGCTGATCCCGGATCCCACTCAACCCCATACACCTTCCTTCTCACCATATCCTTTGATGCTCTGACTGATCAGGGAACAATCAACTTATGCGTTAAATATACGCACGGACTTGGCCTCCACTGCAGTCTGTGATAGAGCATTCCACAGATTCACCACTCTGGCTAAAAAGAATTCCTCCTTACCTCTGTTTTAAAGGGTTACCCTCAATTCCATTTTTTTTTGCATATTTGTGGCCATGTTCTGCACATTGCCTTAAGAATGTTGTTTTGGTTACAAAGCACCTGCAATGACACCCAATCCTGAAAGGTGATATAGAAATACAGATTTTTTAAGGTAGTGACTGCTTTATGTTTCAGACTGGGTCTGAGTCTTTGATGCAAATTTTGTATTTTTTTTCTCTCTCCTGACAGCAAAGCTCCAAAGCCGGAGAAGCTTCCCGTCCACGTGTTTGAAGTTGATGAGGATGTTGACAAAGACGAGGTGATTATTACTGTCTCTCTGATGTGAATTGGGTTGGGAGCCTAAGCTTCCTGTTATTCCTAAAGCTCTTTCTGGTTTCAGTGAGCAGCTGTGTCCTAGCTGTTCGGTCACTCGTTTCTGGAAGTGAGGGCATGTATTTGGGGTAAGGTCCTGACCATTTGTGCTGAGGTGGCACTCCTACCTTGAGAGGATGTACTTGGGATGGGACTCCCTCCTTGTGGGTATGTATTTGGGGTAAGGTCCTGACCATTAGTATCAAGATGGGACTTGTATGTCGTGACATTACTGAATAACAAAATTGGAAGAAAGGCCTTCTCCCTCTCCTTGTGTCCTTACATTCAGCAGAAACAATAGGTAACAAGCTTGCTCACTCGGGACCAACTCTCACTAGAGTCACCCATCAGAGATTTTCTTTCATTCATCATCTGGCCCCCCTCCCCCCCCCTCCCAAGATGGAGCGTATGATCAGATGGGCAAGTGGTCTGGAGTCTAAAAAAAATTAGCATAATGTTGGCACGATACAACCCCGAGTGTCCACGAATCATTCCTTGAATCTGTACTGCCAACAGGATTAAAGTTGAGCTTTCGTGTGCTGGGGACTGTGGAATGGAACCGAGCAGCTCTCCACCAGAGGGCCAGTGAAATGAATATCTCTCCAGAGCTGCAAGAGTCTCTGATTATGTTGTGGAAGTCAAAAAAAAGAGAAGAGATAAATTGATAATAGTTTAGCTTTATTTGTCATTTGCAACGAAAAACGAAAGGTTTCTTCCAGCGCTGAGCTTCCTGCAGGTGTTGCCAGGTTTCCCGCACCAGCATAGCAAGCCCACAACTCGGAGTCTGTAACCGTACGCCCTTGGAACGTGGGGGGAAGCTCAGAGAAAACCCGTGCAGACAGCGGTGGGAATTGAACCCCGATCTTGCCGCTGGTGCCGTGAAGCATTATGCTAACCACTGCACCGCCGAGCCACTGTGCCGTGGAGTCGCAGAGCAACACATCAGAGATACAGGATCTCCAGCGCAAGTCCATACCAACGACAGTTTCCACACAGCGAGTCCCAGTTCCCCGTGTTTGGCCCGTCCCCCTCGAAGCCCCGCCCCCTGCTGCTGGATGCAGTAATACTACTGCAGCAGAGCGAAGCCTTGGGATTGATTAGCTGTTGGATCCTCAGACATGTAAGGAAAGCCCAAGGTAAATGACTCACATAATTCCCACTTAATTTCATACAGTTTTGGATCCTATATTGCAGAATATAAATCAGTTAAGGAAATTTCTTAAGCGGTCTGCACTTGGCTCTGTACTTGATTTATTTATTGATATGCAGGGTGGAATAGGTCCTTCCAGCCCTTTGAGCCACACAGCAACCCCTGATCGAACCCTAGCGTAATCATGGGACAATTTACAATGACCTATTGATCTACCCAACCATTGCAGCTTTGGACTGTGGGAGGAAACCGGAGCACCCGGAGGAAACTCCTTACGGACAGTGGCGGGAATTGAACCCAGGTCGCTGGTACTGTAAAGCATTGTGCTGACCACTGCACTACTGTGCCAGTGTTTAGTTCTGTTTGAGATTCGTCTCCTGTATTCAGTGTAATCCACCCAATGCGTTTTGTGATTTGAACAATTAGAATTGACAGGGCTTTAAGGTCCTTGCCAGTTATTTCACAAATATGTTTTGAATCAAACGTGTTCAATGTCCTCTGGCATTTATATATATCGGGACACAGACATGGGCGCCACAGTAGCGTAGAGGTTAGTGCAACACTGTTACAGCTCAGAGCGTCTAGAGTCTGGAGCTCAATTCTGAAATGCCATCTGTATATAGTCTGTACGTTCTCCCCATGTAATGTGTGGGTTTTCTCCCGGTGCTCTGGTTTCCTCCAAAGACCTACTGGTTAGGAGGTTAATTAGTCAATGTAAATAGTCCCGTGATTAGGGCTAGGGTTAAATGGGGGAGGGGTGTTGCTGGACAGCATGACTCAAAGGGCCAGAAGAGCCTATTCGGTGCTATATTGCAAAAAATAAATAGATAGATAGATAGATAAATATTTAAATAAATACATATGGAATGGTAACTATACAAGTTCCTGGTAATAGTTCACTGAGAATTCACTGAGAATAGTTCTGGGCACCACTCCTTAGCAGGGATATATTGCAAATTCAGTGTCGATTCATGACTAATTTTTCGACTCTACCACACCACCCAAGACCCTTCTTCTTCAGCTTTTCTTCGGTTTCAGTGTTGACTGAGACCTTGGCAAGGTTTTATGGAAGACCGGCAGTTTCCCATGCTACAAGTCTCCCCTCTCCACGCCACCGATGTTGTCCAAGGGAAGGGCATTAGGACCCATACAGCTTGGCATCGGTGCCATCGCTGAGTATTGTGTGGTTAAGTGCCTCACTCAAGGACACAACATGCTGCCTCAGCTGAGGCTCGAACTAGCGACCTTCAGATCACAGGATCAACACTTTAACCACTTGGCCTCGTGCCAACACCCCAAGACCCATCTCCTCCATGATAGGCCAAGATGGCTTTCTCCAATAATAACCTTAACTTGAATTTGATAGGGTGAGGGTGATTTTAGGATAAGGCAGGTGGGGTGAATTTCATATCTCAGTAGCTCCTACTTTGCATGTTGTTGTATCTGAGTGAGATTCATTGATTGTGAAGATTGTGTTCTGGCATGAGGTTAACAACTGGATTTACAGGAGTTTGGAATGCAGTGTTTCATTTATTCTACTGACAAGGAGCTTGCCTTCAATCTTAAGTATGTGAAACGATTGTGAATGGGGACTGATGGAGTTGCTTCTTTGTGATACAGGATACAGCATCCCTTGGATCACAGAAGGGAGGGATCACAAAACAAGGATGGCTGCACAAGGGCAACATGAACAGTGCAATCAGTGTGACAATGCGGGTAAGGTTCAAAAATTCAGGATTGTTTAATGTCATTACCTGTGTACTAGTACAAAGGAGAGCAAAATAGTTGTCACTCTGGCTCTGATGCAGCCCAAAAAAAATCACACAATAAGATAAAGGCCCAATAATAATATAAAAAAATAAATATATGTAAGTATAGATTGATTGCATGTCCATAAAGTGACACTAGGCACAGGAGTGTCTGTACATTTTAGCTCTCTGTTTTAAGTTATAATGGACCTTTCACATGGTTCTGGATTTGGCCTTGGCAAGCAGCATTAAATAAATCAGCTGAGTAGCTTCATGGAAATATTGACTAGCTGGTAACTACTGTATGTAGGTTTTGCAAAGATTTCTATTCCAATACAGTTTTTGATAAATTTGTTTTTCTTGTGAGTGTTGTTTCTCTAATGCCGTGTGCCTGTGATTCTGCTGCATGTAAGCTTTTCATTGCACCTGTGTACGTATGCAGTTGTGCAGATGGCAATAAACTCGCCACGAGTTGGGGAGTAGCATTCTGATATTTCCCCTGTGACTGGTTGTCATCACTTCAGCTTACTATGCACGTGCTGGCTGTTTCAGTCCCCACACCGCATCAGTCGGACTGCATTATCTGTAGAACGACTCTGGACAGGTTGATGCTGTGTCAATGAATGTCTCTTTCACCATACAGTACTGGGCGGTTGTGGAGATGCAGCATCCTCTCCAGATCAATTACATCAAAACCCCACACCTTCTTTGGGTTGGAATCTTCTGTAACAGCTTTCTGGCAGAGTCCTGATGTAGGGCTTTAGCCTGAAATATTGACAGTTCCTTTCCTTTCTCAGATTCTGCTTGACCCACTGAGTTTCTCCAGCAAATTGCTTGTTGCTTCAGATTCCAGCATCTAAAATCCCGTGCATCTCCCTTAGCATTTTCTGTGTTTAAATCCAGTCTCCTCTCACTCTTCTCCACTCCAGCAGATGCAAGCTGAGCCTGTACTGCTTTTTCCTCAAAAGACAACTGACTCAGTCCAGTTATCAGATGAGTGAAATTTCTCTAAACTGCTTCTAGTGCATTCTTGGATGAACTATTGACAAAATGTTACCTTCCCCAGTTATTGTTGCCTAAATAATCTCTCTCAAGTTATAGACACGGATTTACACTTTGTGTAATCTGCAGTCTCTCATCCTTTTGGTGATGAGCTTCATTTTTCCTGCCAAAGTGTCCAGCTCCCTCCTTCCCACATTTATCATCCATTTGCCACATCTTTGCCTATTCACTCAAAGTGTCAGAATCCCCTTGTTGCTTCACGACCAGTTGGGGCTGAGGGGCAAAATGGATCAGCCATGGTGAAATGGTGGAGCAGACTCGTTGGACCAGGTAGCCTAATTCTGCTCCTACAATAGATCTTGTGGTCTTGGTTCTCCTGCAAAACAGGGCTGGATTAAGTAGTGGAATGTGATTGTGGGGAGATGGGAATGAAGAGAGGGGGAATGGATGAGTGGGGAGCTGGGGGGGAGTGGAATAGTGAGAAAACTATCAAAGAGATGTGAGGTGATCGGTGGGGGGTGTGTGCATGGAGTGGTGCAGAGGGAGGCGAGTGTGGTGAGTTGGAATGGACTGGACTGTAGGATGGAGATTAGTGTACTCTGTCCGAGACAATGACCAACTCCCTTGGCTGTGAGATTGGGTTGGTCTGGGTCAGGATTGGAGCTGCTGACCTGGGTGAGACAAAGCGTCTAATCTTGGTTGCCTGCTGCGTCAGTACACGGTTGCAGGGTGTGTGCTTCTTGAGTACCTCCCTCCGACTCAGATGCTGCACTTCAGAACTTCATTTTCCTCAAGCACCCCCACTACCTCACTCTGCCCAGTTTGATGGCGTAACACCATAAAATACAGGAATAGAATTAAGCCATTCGCCATTCAGCTCTGCCATTCAGCCAAGGTTATTTTTCTCCAACCCATTCTCCCAACTATAACCCTTAACCCCCTTATAAATCAAGAATGCATCAAAATCTGCCTT
The DNA here is from genome assembly GCF_030144855.1 of Hypanus sabinus. NCBI lineage: Eukaryota > Metazoa > Chordata > Chondrichthyes > Myliobatiformes > Dasyatidae > Hypanus > Hypanus sabinus. The sequence goes on along the minus strand of NC_082710.1, from coordinate 143,551,167 downwards.
AAGTGTACCCAGTGACTTGGCCTGCACAGCCATCTGTGGCAACAAATTCCACTAATTCACCACCCACTGGCTGATGAGATTCCTCCTCATCTTTGTCCCTTTACTGTGATTGAGACCTCCGATCCTACTAATGTTCTCCCTACCCACTCTATCCAGCCTTTTCAGTATCCAGCGAGTTTTCCTGAAACTCCTCCACATTCACCTGAACTCCATTGGGTCCAGGCCCAGAGACATCAAACTCTCCTCTCCTGGAATAATCTTTGTGAGCCATTCCCTTCAGTGTTCAGGTCCCTGGATGTAAAATAAATCTGTGGCACTTCAGGGTGTCCCAGTGCTCTTTACAGACAGTGAGGCACCTTAGTTGGGTGGTCAGTTTAATGGGAAAACTGACAGCCAGGTTGTGCAGAGCAAACTCCCTCAAGCAGCTTTGTGATAATGAGCAGATAGTCTGTCTTTGAGTGCACATTGTTGGCGGTGGGATTATTACTGGCCAGTGGCCATCTTGAACAGTGCAGTGGGACCTTGTGCCCACATGAGAGGACAGGGGTAAAGATCCCCTTTGGTGTGGCTCTCCCTCCACTGCTCTTGACATACTTGCCAAGGTTTTATTATTCTGGTTTCTGAAGTTTACCTTGAACCCACATTCTTCATAATCAGAGCTCGACCCCCTGAGAAAATGCCACGTCCGTTAATTTCCACGAGTAGGCAGTAAATTCTGAACACAACATAAATGTTTGTCTTCCACTCTCTGGCTCTGCTTCTGTCTCCTCAGTCATTCAAGAGGCGATTCTTCCACCTGACCCAGCTTGGTGATGGCTCCTACATTCTCAATTTCTACAAAGACGAGAAAATCTCCAAGGAGCCAAAGGGCTCGATCTTCCTGGATTCGTGCATGGGCGTGGTGCAGGTAGGAGAGCACGTGTTTTAACGGAGGCGTTGCTGCTGATTTCAGTGAGGGTCGCGACCGTAATGAGCCCCCTACCTGGAGATGGTGAAACCCAAGTAGCTACCAACAGGTTTCCTGTTTACTGCCTCGAACTACAGGGGAAAGCAGAACACAACAGTCTGGCTCTTGTTTCTGCTCCGAATGCTTGCCAATTTTAAACAGCCAGCACAGAGATCTTATATAAGTTGCACTGCAAATGCAGTAGACAGAACTCTCCAAACTGGAGCCTGTAGTTTTGTGGAGGAGTGCTGATCTAGTGTGCTCTGAGTGAAGGGCTTACTTTTTTTTCTCCATTATTTCTGAGATCACTTGTACATTGATCACTCAAATAACTAACTACTTGTAGATACAAAAGCCTGAAAGCATGTCCCACCAGGCTCAAGGACAGCTTCTACGCTGCAATGTAAGATGATCGAATAGTTCCCTAGTATGCTCTAATGGACTCTTTACCTCACTATCAACCTTGTTCTGACCTTGCACCTTATTGTCTACGATTTATCTGTACCTGACTCTTTATTCCTTATTACCTTGTTCTACCTCGATGCACCGTATAATGAAATTATCTTTGTGAATGGTATAGAAGACAAATTCTTCACTCTGTCTTAGTACAGGTGACGATAATTAAAATGTTATATTGACTACAAGAATGCATGTTCTCATCCACATAGTGGATAATGCTAAAAAGTCCTACAATAGTCACTTTTTGGTTATTGTTTTCGTTTGTCCTTTTCATTCTGCTTCTTCCTGTCCCCCTTCCCTCCATTCCCAATCCCTATGGCTGCTTCCACTTCAGCACCCTTCACAAAGCTACCTGGGACTCATCCATTATCTTGCTCAAGTATGTTGACCAAAACCCCCAGCCCAGTCACTGGGTCCTTCCCTCTGGCCATTGTCTAAATTTGTACCTCATGACAAGATCCAAGCTCGTCATTGTATTTGGTTCTAGGATGTGAATTTAACCTCAAGTGTGTCCCTATTGCTTCCATTCCCTTCACTTTACCTGATCTGTTATTGTCCCAGCTCTTTGTTATTTCTTGAACTTGGGTGTCTTTGGCAAAGCCTGATTGTTCCTCAGAAGGTAGTGAGACAATCATGTGGTGGAGATCCTTGGTGCTGTGGGATCACAAGTTCCAGGACTCAGGTCCAATAATAACGAAGGAATTGTGATGTACTTCTCAGGTGGAATGTTGTCCAAGTTGGAACAGAACCTGCAGCTGGAGGTGTCGTACTGTGCTGGCTGCCCTCGTCCTTCTCAGTATTGTGGATTGGGGCATGCCCTTGTGGTCGTCAGAGCAAGTAACTGCAATGCATTTGAAAATGATGCACGCTGCAGCCACTGTGTATTTATGGTGCAGGAAATGAGTGTTCAGAGTGGTGTAGGATGTCCATTATGTGGGCTGGTTTGACCTGGAATTTGACAAGCCTATTGCTTGAGCGGCACTTACTCTGACACATGGAGAGTACGCCAGCAAGATCCTGACTTGAGCCTTGCAGATGGTGCGTGGACCATGCAGTGTCAGGAGGGGTGGGACTTGCTGCAAGGCACCAAGCCTTTGTCCTACTCATAGGGAACAGAAGCACGGAAATAGGCCATTCAGCCCAACAGGTCTGTCCTGTTACTAGTCTGCATACTAGTCCTGTTTGCTAGCATTTTGCCCAAAACCTACTAAGCCTTGCCATGTTAGTGCTGATATGTGTGGAAACACTTAGGGCTGCCCCCAGCACATCTTTGGTTGTGTTGGTTGTTAATGCAAATGATGCAATTTTACTGTATGTTTCCATGTACGTGTGACAAATAAAATGAATCTGAGCTTTGTTCCCCCCCCCCACCCATGGGTGCTACCTGACTTGCTGAGTTCCTTCGGCATTTTGTGAGTGTTGCTCAGTTTATCACTGCATTGAAGAATCAAAAAGCAGTCTTTCTGTTTTACAGAACAGCAGAATACGGAGATATGCCTTTGAACTGAAGATGCAAGACAAGAGCAGTTACCTGCTGGCGGCTGACAGCGACCTGGAAATGGAGGAGTGGATTGGGTCCCTGAATAAAATCCTCCAAAGTACTTTCGAGGCTGCTATGCAAGAGAGGAGGAATGGTGACTCGTTGGAGAGTGAGTTTGAATTCAGTCCTGTTTCCCTGATCTGACCGATTTCCTGATAATACCCTATTATCATTGTCATTAGGAAATGAAATTTGTTATTTTGCTGCAGCAGCACAGTGCAAAGATGTAAGATAGCTATAATCTATAAAATAAGTAAATACAGTTAAAAAAGAACAAGGTAGTGTTCATGGCTTCACACACAAAATGCTGGAGGAACTCAGCAGGCTGGGCAGCATCTGTGGAAAAGAGTAAACAGTCGACGTTTTGGGCCAAGACCCTGCCGAAGGGTCTTTTCCATAGAGGGTATATCCTGAGTGTCATTAATGATGAATACTGCCTTCTTGAGTCACCACCTCTTGGAGGGTAGGGGCCTGTTGTTGCTGGCTGAGCCTCCATCTCTCTGCGGTCTGTTGTGGTCCTGGTCATTGGAGCCGCCATACCAGGCGCTGATGTCACCAGTCAGAAAGTGGGCAGACTTGGCCGGTAAAACTCTGCCAGTCTTCTGCTGTGTCACAGTGTGCTCACTTCAACTGTGGTGCTTATTTGAAGAAAGAATGGCAAAGTGGGTTTTCCTTCTGAGATGCTGTGACGGGTATGGTGGATGTACGTGTGCGTACCTATGTGTTATACATTTTTTTGCCTGTGTTGGGGGATGTGTGTGTGTGTGAGAGTGAACTAGTACCTCTCTATTTCCCTCACCATGACTGCTGAGCTGAACTCCAGAACATAACCCTGGACCTGCTGGGTGAATTTACGGGCTGGAGTTGTATTTCCTGGAGGTAGAAAGCTAAGGAAGTGATTTAGTTGAAGACTTAAGAATGATGGCTGGATCTGACCTCTCAGGGGGTGTGTGTGATCGCAGGTGCGTCTCACAGCTATGCGGTTGCAACATGTGTCACTAACGGTACAGGAGAGCAGACCAGAACTCTGGTGGCTGGACCACCCCCACTGTCAGGACAACACCCACGGTCAAAGTCCTTCCCACTAATAACATTTAACAATAATTTGTTTTAAACCCATTGTTACATACCCCATAACTGGGTTGTCAAACCAGCAGAAATGGAACACCCGTTGGAGTCTGTAATTACTAGAAACTAATAAAGTTTATTAGTAAATTAAGTAATACAGTACACTAAATGCAAGGATATAAATGTAACAGGTTAGCAATGATAGTATACACATATACACAGAAATATGGGAATAGGAATCAGCCAAGCTTTGTCGAAGTGTAGGGGTAAATGATCAGTCTTCAAGTGAAGCAGAGTTCAGTTCAGTTTAGAGTAGTTTGAGATAGTTGTTGTGGTACCATTAGAGAGAGAGAGAGTGAGAGATACAGCTGAAATTTCAGGCAAACCTTCTGTTGTCATCTTGTCCCGTTGTAGTCACCAACTGTGACCCCTCCGTTCCAGATGCGACCGTTCTTCCGCGGTGAACCCGTCACCCAGCCAAGGGTGGACACACAACAGGCCCCCACCGGTCACCGACTGTGACCCCTCCGTTCCAGATGCGACCGTTCTTCCGTGGTGAACCCGTCACCCAGCCAAGGGTGGACACACAACAGGCCCCCACCGGTCACCGACTGTGACCCCTCCGTTCCAGATGCGACCGTTCTTCCGTGGTGAACCCGTCACCCAGCCAAGGGTGGACACACAACATGTCCCCACCGGTCGTACCTTTACACCTTGTGAGCCTCTGGCCGATTCCCGCGAATCGGTCCTCCAAACTCCCACCAACATGTGGGGGCACAATGCTCTCTCCAGTGTCTTGTGGCGTGTCTGCCTGTGTCTTAGCAAACCCGCTATTTTATCCCCCCCCCCCCCCCCGAAGGGGTATCACCATCAACGAGCAGTTCAGGTTCAAAGCGAATGTCCATGGCAGGATTAGTGCAGATGCCAAAATACTGAATTATGTCTGTGTGTGTGTGTGTGTCTCTCCCTCTCCCTCTCCCTCCCCCTCTCTCTCCCTCTCCCTCCCTCTCCCTCCCTCTCCCTCTCCCTCTCCCTCTCCCTCTCCCTCTCCCTCTCCCTCTCCCTCTCCCTCTCCCTCTCCCTCTCTCCCTCTCCCTCTCCCTCTCCCTCTCCCTCTCCCTCTCCCTCTCTCCCTCTCCCTCTCTCCCTCTCCCTCTCCCTCTCCCCCTCTCTCCCTCTCTCCCTCTCTCCCTCTCTCCCTCTCTCCCTCTCTCCCTCTCTCCCTCTCTCCCTCTCTCCCTCTCTCCCTCTCTCCCTCTCTCCCTCTCTCCCTCTCTCCCTCTCTCCCTCTCTCCCTCTCTCCCTCTCTCCCTCTCTCCCTCTCTCCCTCTCTCCCTCTCTCCCTCTCTCCCTCTCTCCCTCTCTCCCTCTCTCCCTCTCTCCCTCTCTCCCTCTCTCCCTCTCTCCCTCTCTCCCTCTCTCACATCTCCTCCTTATTAGCAGCATCCATTCTGCAGCTCTGCTTGGCTTCACACACAGCACCATCTTCAAGTTAATTGATTGCAGTAGTAAGGGAAAGAAAGAAGCCCCACTTCTCAGTGATGTGGTCAAACACATTTTAGAATTCAAATCAGCTTTATTACCCCTGCATATGTCATGCAGCAGTATAGAAGAAAACAAAATGTAAACTGGAGGCAAAGAGGAAAGTACTCAAGCCGAGCCAGAAGTGTCTGGAAGGAAGGGTGAGATGTATCTGAGCTGTAATTTAGTACGTGACAGAAGCACAGATAACATTGGTTGGGAGGGATTACAGTCGGGAGTCCTGCCCTCACTGAAATCTGTGTGGCTGCCTCCAACACACCAGAGCTGTATGTTGTTTCTAGAGGAAACATGAGAAGCGTTGGCTCTTTGTGAGAGAGTATATTGGCTTGGGGACACCGTGAAGGTATTGGCTTGGTAATGCAGTGTTTCCTGCCTTACACAGTGCATGTAAAGACAAGCAAGTTCTGATTGGCGTGTACCTCTTGCATATATTTTCATGCATAAGATTTATTTTTGTATTTCGAAGTAACTGCTGGTGCTGGTACCTGGTCCAGTGGTTCAGTGGGAGGTCAGGTAGAATTTTGATGGGTATGGATAAGGTGGGCATTCATAGTTTTTTTTTTGCCCCAGGGTCAGGGAGTTCAAAACTAGAGGGGGTAGATACAAGATAGGAGGGATATTTAACAGAGGCCTGAGAGATAACGTCTTTACACAGAGGGAGTTAAGTACGTGGATTGACCTATCAGATGAAGTGATTGAGGTGGGTACAATAGCAACACTAAGGAGGCATTTGGATAGGTACATGGAGAGGAAGGGTTTAGAGGGTTCTGGGCCGAACGTGAGCAATTGTGACTAGTAGGCTGGATGCTGTGGTCAGCATGGACTAGCTGGGCCGAAGGGCCTGTTTGTGTTATGTCATGCTATTGCTCTGACTCTGGGTGTGCTCCCATCGAGCCTGCTGAGTATTCCAGATCCATGGACTGCTGCGTTTGTGCCCTTGGCGAGCTGTCAGTGTGATCTGGGCCATTGGGGGGGGCCTGAGGGAATAGCTGGGGAGGGACTTCCTCCAGTGCACGTGGCAGGATCTACACATTAGCCAAGGTTTCAGAGTCAGGTTTATTATCACTGATGTACGAGGGGTGATTGATAAGTTTGTGGCCTAAGGTAGAAGGAGTTAATTTTAGAAAACCTAGCACATTTATTTTTCACCTTCCCCTAGAGTTGCCACCATGTCCTGGTGGGCCTCCTTGGGTGATAAGCCCTTGAGACCGAGGTAGCGGATGACTGCACGAAGCCTGATGTTGTCCATTTTCTCAGACAGTGCTTACTTGCAATTTTCAATTATCTGAAACAGAAATACCACAAAAGTTAATAACTTCAAACTTTCTGCATAATCATTCGAACAGTTGAACTGCACGTGCATGTAACGAGAGCTGTATAACTCATCTCCTTCTACCTTAGTCCACAAACTTATCAAGCACCCCTACCGTGGACCACTTTCTGGAGGTCCAAGACACTGACTTCTACAAAGAAGGGATCCGTATGCTCCACAACCGCTGGACTAAGTGTGTAAATGTAGGAGGGGACGATGTTGAAAAATAAACGTGCTAGGTTTTCTGTAATTGACTCCTTTCACCTAGGCCACGAACTTATCAATCACCCCTCGTATGTCGTGAAATTTATTGTTTTGCGACAGCAGGACAGTGCAAGACCTAAAAATCACTATAAGTTAAAAATAATAAGTAGTGGAGAAGAGGAAAGATGAACTGATGTTCATGAGTACCTTCCAAAGAGAGTCAGTGGGAGAAGTTCAGAACAACAGTTGTTGTCGGTCCAGTGGTTAATTTGAAACCTGAGATTCAGACCACCGTGGAGCTGGGTGACGGACTGTCGCTAGGTGGTGGAATGGGCTTGTGGAGGTTCAGCAGTAGCCGGCCCCTCTGATCGGAGTTACTGACTGTCCATGAGGTGTGCGAGTGCCTCCCAGGAAACCAGGTGCAGAGGATTCAGCCCTCACCCCCTTTCTGCTTTATGGCCGGGGTCCAGTCTTCTGCACCTATGGCAGTGTAAGTAGATTTTCAGATGCTTATGCACGAATGTGTACAACGGAGCTGCTTTTTTTAAATAGACCCATCTTTTTTAATCTTCTCTATTGGGATTCTGTTGAAAAGCGAACAAGGAAAGTGGAATTGTCCCAGAGGACATTAACTGGAGGTTTTTGCAGTTAGGAGGATTTTTGATGGGCTGAATGTTTTCAGTGACTGGAAGTTTGATGAGCAATAGACTCCTGAGTGAAGGGGGTGGGTGTAAGAGCCCGAGGGAGGGGTTCCTCAGTCACTTGTTGTGACCAGAAAGAAGCTGTCTGTAAGGGAATTGGATAGATACCGGGAAGGGTAGGGTGGTGAGAGTAATGGAGACTCGCTCACAGGGCTGCAACAGGTAAGGAGGGCCAAATGGCCTCCTTCAGCACGACGTGGGGCTACTGTACAACAGAGAAGTGGGAAGGTACGAGACATTAGACTTGTGGAGATCAGGATATCTCAAAGGAACCAGGAGCAATTTCTCCATGTCTCTGGTATAAGGGAATCATGGGTAAGTTGTGTGCACTGAGACTGTACAGAAAGCTGCTTTCTCAAGCACTGTATTAATCAAAGAAGAATCAGCAGAGGTTCTGGCATATGAGTATTGAATGGGGGCTCCACAGAAACTGCATTTAAGCTTAAATGCATTCAGGCCATTGACTCATGCACTTCCCCTTCTCTGAGTCATGCTCTCTACCCACACCACAAACTGGAAGTCCTTTAGTGATTGAAGGCCCTACTGTAGCAAATGTATTGACAGCTGTCCCGGTTTACTTGTGCAGTCTTGTGTTCTCCAGCTTTGGCCAGTCTCTGAAGTTACCCCAACTTTTAAAATTTAGAGCTCACAGGTTCTGGGGTGTAATGCAATATACTGATGAAGTTTTACCTCTAGTTTAAACATGGCATAGTGTGTGTACTGTGTATGTATTAGGTGGAGTACAGTGGCATCTGTGCTGTGTACCTTGTTGCTGAGTTTTGAGTTCCATCAGAGTCACTGGAGCCCAGTCTTAAATGTGGATATTCAGGGATATTCCAACCCCACTGACCATCCAGTACAGACACATCCCTAAACAAGGAAATCACTGGAATCATTGTGAACTAATACCGTGCTAAACTTCTGCATATAGCTGGAGAGAAGACTTAGTCTGCTCCATTTCCTGCCTGCTGACTTGATTCTTCTTGAGCAGGAATTTATTTTTTTTACACGCCAGCAGTTCAGTCCGAAAAAGAGCAATTACAATAAGAGCCATTTCGGGTGTCGGTCTGAATGGTAGAATCAGAATTGGATAACCAAGAAATCCTGCAGATGCTAGAAATCTAGAGCAACACGCACAAAATGCTAGAGGAACTCAGCAGGTCGGGCAGCGTCTGTGGAAATGGATAAACATTTGACATTTAAGGAGCCTTCATCAGGACTAAGAAGGAAGGCGGAAGATACCAGAATAAAAAGGTGGTGGGGGGAGGGAGGTGGGGGATGGAAGGTGATAGGTGAAGCTAGGTGGGTGGGAAAGGTTGAGGGCTGGCGAAGGACGGGAGTGTGGGCCATAGAAGAAAGGGAGGGAAGAGGGGACTCGTGGGGAAGTGATAGGCAGGTGAGAAGAGGCAAACTGAGGAAGGGAGAAAGTGGTGGGGCGGTGGATTTTTTTAACTGGAAGGAGAAATCAATATTCATGCCATTAGGTTGGAGGCTACCCAGAGGGAATATTCTCCACCCTGACACTAGGCATGAGAGGAAGCCATAGACCGGCATGTTGGAATGGGAATTAAAATGTTCCGTCACCAGGAAGTTCCACTTTTGGTGGATGGAGCACTGGTGCTCGACGAAGCAGTCCCCTAATTTGCATTGGGTTTCATGGCTATATTGGGAGTACCTGACACAATAGACAACCCCAGCAGATTTACAGGTGAAGTGTTGCCTCACCTGGAAGGACTGTCTGGGGCCCCACATGGAGGTGTGGCAGGAGGTGTACAAGCAGGTGTAGCACTTGCAGGGATAAGTGCCAAGACGGAGATTAATTGGGCATGACGAATGAACAAGGATTCTAATAAGAATTAGGTTTGCCATTAGCAACTTATAGGACATACAATTTGATGTTTGTAGCAGCAGTACAGTGCAAAGACCCAACTTCACTGTACTTTAAGTACAGAAATCAATAATTTGTGCAGAAGTAAGGAATATTCAGGCTGTATTCATACATGTGCTTGAATAACAAACTTGATTATGATCTGTGTGTGAATGAATTGTTCACAAATCTGACAGTGAGGGGAGGACATTGTTCCTGAATCATTGACTGTGCATCTTCAGGCTCCTGTACCTGCTCTCTGATGGTAGTAATGGGAAGAGGGCATGTCCTGAATGTTGAGGGTCCCTTGTGATGCCACCTTGAGGCATTTGAAGATTACCTTTGATGGTGGAGCTGAGTTTCAACTCTTTGCAACATCTTGGCCATATTCACCAAGTTGGAGCTCAGGGCCCTCCGTTAGTCAAGGTCGACCTTGGCTACGTTAGACTCAACTAGTCCTGCCTTGGGAACTCCAGCTCTGGATGTATCCTTGGGGTTTACTCCTGAAGCCTTTCCCATGAGTGGGTATAACCGCGAGCCGGTGAAGGTCTGGGATCAGAGTTTTCCTTCTCCTAGATAAGCTACTAACCTCAGCTGTCGAGTCCCATCTGCTCGAAACGACTGGTTTTAAGATGCCAGTAACCTGCCTTTGCCCCTTTGTTCTGTCAGGTGAAACAGTTCTGTCGAACTTAGTAGCTAGGCCATCTATATACGAAGGCCAGGAGATGGACTTGATTGTCAGAGGCTATTTGAGCATTTATTCAGTAGTGGGTGCTTACCCCCACTAACTCCCTTGGCTACGACAACCTTAAGAAACCAAAATAGAGAATAATGTAGTCAAAAGTGGCATTATTTCTTAAGTATTATTGGATTGATTCATGAATGAATTACATCTGATTTTGGTTTCTGGTTATTCACAGGGAACACACAGGTAGAGTGAGCCTTGGTTCCACTAGTTGACTAAAGATGTTTTTATCTACTTTCAGTTTCTGATGATGAGTTACCTGGTCAGGGGAAGGCAGAGCACGGCACGATCTTGGAAAGCCTGCAGTGTGACATCGCAAAGGTAGTGCTTATTTTTCTGATTTCTTAACAAAAAATAAATCACACGTTTTGTCAGTCATTCATTTGAATTGATTACATTGATTATTGTGTCACCAATTTCTTATTCTGAATAGAACATAAATTGTTTCTGCTCGATCACGTAAACATAATGAAATTTGATCCCGATGTGTTGCTTTCCAGTCTTGTGGTGCTGAAGCAATGGGATGAAATGGGGTAATGATCTTTCCCGGGCTGTTTCATGCCCTCTGGAACCTCCACTCAGTGTTTCCTGGTGTGAACTATGTCACTGTGCCTGACGCTGGTCAAGTGGCTTTCACAGTGCTTTCGTGTTGACCAGTGGCTGCTGCACCTTGGAGAGATGAGGTCTCATTTCTAGGAGTTTGCCCACGGTGCAGATATTGTATGGCAGTCCTACATCTTTCAGGAGTTCTGTTTGCTCTGCTACTTAACACCCTCCACCCTTCCAACCTCAAGACTCCCATGCGACCTGTCGCCTCTCCAGATGATGGCCCAGGGTCAAGACCTTCCAATTTCCAAAAACCCCCACTTGTTCCCCACCTCCCTTCCACGTCCCCTGTTCAAACACTCCAATTCCCCCTCGAACCGATCACATGACCAACACAAGCAAACCCTCTGATCTTTTGTTGTTCAACCCCCCCCCCCCTCCCCCAACCATTACTTGGGTTTCAGTCAGGCCTCTGACCACTGATCCTCTCTCCCTAACACTCCTCATCAATGGTAATACCAATTTTAATGTGGGTACTCAGGTGTGCCTTTCTGTCACAGGGAGGGTGAAGAGCAGTAACTCCTCACCCACGGGCTTGATAGTGAGGTAGTGTTCATGGATTCATTGATTATTCAGAAATCTGATGGTGGAGAGGATTAAGCTGCTACGGAAATATTGAGTGTGTGGCTTCAGGCTGCTCTTGATGGTAGCAATGAGAAGATGGCATGTCCTCGATGATGGTGTCCTCAATGATGGATGCTGTCTTCTTCAGGCATCAGCTTTTGAAGGTATCCTGGATGCTGGGGCGGCTGGTGCCCATGATGGAGCTTGAAGAGTTTAGAACTTTCTGCAGCTTTTTCCTGATCCTGTGCAGTGGCCCCTTCATACCAGTTGGTGATGAAACCATTTAGAATGCTCTCCATGGTGCACTTACAGAAACTTGAATGTCTTTGGTGACGTAGCAAGTCTTCTCAAACTCCTGGTGAAGTACAGCTATTGTTTGTAATTGCTTCAATGTCTTGGGACCAGGATAGACCTTCAGAGATGTCGACACCCTGGAACTTTAACCTGCTCACCCTTTCCACTGCTGATCCCTCGTTGAGGACTGGTGCGTGTTCCCTCGACTTGCCCTTCCTGAAATTCACTATCAGTTTCTTGGTCTTGCTGACGTTGAGTGCAAGATTTTTGCTGCAACACCTTTCAACCAGCTGATCTGTCTTGTTCCTGTACACCTTGTCCCTATCTGAAATTCTGCCAACAATAGTTGGTTGGCAGATTTATAGATGGTGTTTGAGCTATGCCTAGCCACACAGTCGTGGGTTTAGAGAGGGTCGAACAGTGGGCTAAGTATGCATCCTTGAGGTGCACCAGTGTTGATTGCCAGCGAAGAGGAGATAATATTTTCGATATGCAGAGACTGTCTTCTCCCTGTGAAGAAGTCAAAGATGCAGTTGCAGAATGAAGTACAGAAGCCCAGGTTTGATTAGAACTGAGGGTATGACAGTTGGAATGCTAAGCTGTGATCAATAAACAGCAGCCTGTCACAGGTATTACTATTGTCCAGGTAATCTTAAGGCAGAATGGAGAGCCAGTGAGATTGCATCAATGATAGATAGGCTCCATCAGTTACAGTTTCAATCACTTCCAACTGTAACAGATCCACTTGCTGTTCTTTCAGTTGCCTGGTCCTCAAGCTCAAATTTTCACTCTAAGCCTTATGGTCTTTTAGCTTACAACTCCTTTAAGGTTCACCTGCCTTATGTCAAGCAAGCTTTAGGTCATGTATCCAATGGTTTTCATTGCGTGGTCTTTGTGAAGAACCTGTGCATCTGTCAGAGCTGCTGCCCAATCAGACCATCTTCCCCCCACCACAGATGCTTATTCCCCACAGCTCTGGAAATCCTTCATTGGGATGGTGAACATTTGAAAGTTCACCAATGAATTTGCTCCCACTGCATGAGGTTAAAGGTAAAGATTCAGTCAGGAAGGAAAGATGGATAATCCCAGAGCTCTTGACTGTCAACTATCGCTAGCAAGTGAACAGATTTTAAATGTATCTGGAGGTGGAGGAGGTTACAGAAACTAGAACCTAAGAGATTTTGAAGTAATTATGGAAACGACCCTGCACAGTCTTGGGGAAATGGGGACGTTGCACCGATCTACAAGTTTGATTGAAAGACAGAGGCTTTGAATATTCCCTCCCAACTATCGCTTGAGAATGTACAGGGTCTGGAAAATCGGAATGGACAATGAACCCATGAGCACTTCCTCAATAGTCTCTTTTCCTTCTCTTTTTGTACTAATTTCATTTTTTAACTATGTGCTTTAATTTTATAGCTTTTATTATGTATTGCAATGTACTGCTGCTGGGAAAACAACAAATTTCAGTACATATGCCTGTGATGTAGAACCTGATTCAGATTCTGATGAAGTTGTCCATTCAGAGTATAGAAATCCTTCCAGAAGTTGACCTGTTCAGCTTTGAGTTACAGTGATCCACTTCCCTGAACTGTTCTGAAGTTTAGATTTTTTTTGTTTGCTTTGCAGAGCACAAGAGAAACAGAAATCAGAAGAAATGAAGGAAGATTGAAGCTTTTCTGTCTGGATGCAGATTCTCAGGTGAGAATCGACTTTTATTTTGTAAAGTGATTGAATTTCACTGTCATTTCTGGACTCTAGTAGTCTGGAAGCAAAAGTCCGGTGGTGCAGAGTGACAACTGCTCTACCTTGATATCTAAATTTGCGTTGACCTTGACTTCTGAAAGCTGCGGCTTGTTTCTTCTCCAGTGCCTGTCCCGCTAACATGAACCGGCATGAATCTTAACTGCACAGCCTTTCCCCCAGTCAAGATTCAAGATTGTTTATTGTCATTCTTCATGCATGAGCGTAAAGAACAAAGTGATTTTTACTCTGGATCCGATGCAGCAGGATAAACACAATAAGCACAAAAAACACAATAAATATAAAAGCAATTCTATAAAACATAACGTACAAGGAACTGTTGAGTGTGGTGATTTGTACATAAGATTAGCTTACTGTATATACATAGATAATATATAGATAAAGTGACACTAGGTGCATGAGTATCTGAACATCAGGTGACTAACGAGGGGCCCATTTGCCGCTCCTCAGAGAGATCACAGCCGACTGGAGTGTGCGTTGTTCTGCTGATGATTTCATTGAGCCTACAATCTAGAGGCTTGTTTTGGAGTACAGGGCATGTGAACTCACGTATTGCCTTGGTTCCTTGAGAATGTGTTCAGTTTCTCAAAGAACATGCGGAAGTGCAAAGCTGGAATCAGTTGTCAAATAAACACAGCTGGTTCATTAGTGTTTGTTTTTGTTAAAGGAAGGAGGCATGAACATCGATTTCTCACTCTGGTAAATTCCAACCCCCCCCCCCCCTTTCCTTCTGCTTCTATTGCCCACTCTGGTGTCTGACCTCTTCTCACCTGCATTTCACCTCCCTCAGTGCCCCTCCATCTTCCCTTTCTCCCATAGTCCACTCTACTCTCCTGTCAGATTCCATCCTCTCCAACCCTTTACCTTTCTCACCCACTTGGCTTCATCTATCACCTTCTAGCTATCCTTCCTCCCCCCCACCTTTTATTCTGTTGTCTTCCCCCTTTCCTTTCCAGCCCTGAAGAAAGGTCTTGACCAGAAACATTGACTAATGATTCATTTCCATAGATGCGGCCTGACTTGTTGAACTCTTCTAGCACTTTGTGTGTGTGTTGCTTTGGATTTCCAGCACCTGCAGATTTTCTTTTGTTGACTGTGCTGTCCTGTACGTAACTCCAGTCTTGCACCAAGCTGGTGCATGTTCTCACCCTCTGAAGAAGTCCCTCATGTGTGGTGTGGGAGTCACTTGGAATTCAGAAGTGGGTTTATTACCGTTGACTCATGTGATGTGAAATTTGTTGCTTTGCAGCTGCAATATGGAGCAAAAGGCATTAAGTTACCATAAATTGCTAAAATAAATAAACAGTGTACATTAAAAGGAAGAATGAGGTGTAATGTCCATAAGTTTGTGGACCATTCATAAATCTGATGGTGGAGGGAAGGAGCTGTTCCTATGGCATTAAGTGTGGGACTTCAGTCCCCTATATCCATCTCTAATGTTAGTAACGAGACATGGGCATGTCTCAGCCTGAAATCCATGGACCCCTCAGTTAATGGTAGAGGTTAGTGGTAAAAATGGTTAGGAACCCCTGTCTTAGATGGTGAGGGTCCCTAATAATGAATGCCACCTTCTTGAAGATGTCCTAGACTGTGGAGAGGGTTGTACCTGTGATGGAGTTGGTGGAGTTTACAACCCTTTGTAGTGTCTTACAATCCTGTGCATTGGAGCCTCTGTGCCAGACTGCATGACTAGTCAGAATGGTAGAAATTTCATAAAGAGTTTTGTTGACATACTGAATGAATAACTTGTTTTATTTTTTTCACTCAAGAAACTTGACTTCTCCAGTATTGAACCAGACGTGAAGCCTTTCGAGGAAAAATTCGGAATACGTATTTTGGTGAAATGCAATGATTTATCCTTCAACCTGCAAAGCTGTGTGGCTGAAAATGAGGAGGGGCCCACAACAAATGTAAGCCTGATGGTCAAGAGCATGTTGAGGGAAAAAGAGGCAGTGGAGTAGTGAAAGATTCACTTGGACACCAGAACAGAGAGTTGGATGAGTTGAATGGAAGAAAACATTTCATTTCTTTAGCCTCTTTCATAATAGCCCAACATCCCTTGCAGCCCAGTGAAATGCTGTTTATCCGTCTTGTAATCAGAACTGGGTTTATTATTACTGACGTATAACATGAAATTTATTGCTTTGTGTACAGTGCAATATATAAAAATTACTATGTTACAAAGAAATGGAGAAAAAAAGGGATAATGAGGTAGTGTACATGATAGTAGGCCTTCCGTTAGTCAGGGTCAAACATGGGTGTTGCGCCTCAGCTGTCTAGCTACGCAAGCCAGGGCAGTACAATATGGACAGCAAGCTGTTGCCCAGGTAGCAGGATCCCCACTCCACACAGCTGATGAACCCAAAGGAACACAGAGACCAATAAGTTTGGCACCAGCGGTATTCTGGGAGTTGACAGTCAACTTTGATCTCAACATGGGGACTGCCCAGGACACCAGTTCCAGATTTTTCCTCCTGGTTTATTCCCGACGCCTTCTCCTTGAGTGGGTATAGCCGCAAGGCAGCAGAGGTTTGAGATCAGAGTTTTCCTTCTAGATAAGCTGCCAGCCACGGGTGACATGCCCCATCTGCCCGAAGTGACTGGATTTAAGGTGCCAGTAACTCACCTTTGCCCCTTCTGTCAGAGGCTATTTGTGGCGCATGCCATTGGAAACATTTAATCGGTACTGTGAGTTTATTCCCATTACTGCCCCCTCCCACCCTCTGGCTATGATAACCTTAAGGGTCCAGTGTTCATGGACCATTCAGAAATCTGATAACAAAGTGGAAGAAGTTCTTTCTAAATTGTTGATTAGAGGTCTTCTGCCTCCTGTACTGCCTTCCTGATGGTAGTAACATGCAGAGGGCATGTTCTGGGCGGTGAGGGTCTTTAATGGTAATGCAGAAACCCCTGCAAACCCCCGTGTGATATTGACCAGTTAATTGGTTTTAGTGGTGTCAGTGGAGGGATTAAATATGGTTGGAGACCCTGGGAAAATTTGCCCCCCCCCCCTCAAAAGGTTGGATTGTTTAAGAGGGCATGTGTCCTCTGATGGTGCCGCATCCACTCAGCCCCCGTTGTAGAGTTGGCCAAGATGTTTGTTCTCAAGCATCTGGAGTGGGTCTTGAACCTATGGCCATTTGATTCAAAGGGAAGAGGACATCCCGCTGAGTCATATCCAAGCGAAGGTGATTTAATAGTGGCCTTTAAATCGAGAGGGATTAAACCCAGACCTATGGAGGGTAGAAAGTTTGGAGGTCCATCTAATAAAGTACGAAATTCAGGAGAGTTCGGTTACAATAAGCATCCTGCTGCAGCAGTTGTAAATTCTGCAATAATTTAAAAGGCAGTGACGAGAGAGAGGGAGGAAAAAGACTAAACAAAAGAGATTCCATGGTGATGCACGAGATGTTCCGTCGAGTTTGCAGGTGCAGCAGGCTATCAAGAAGTCAAATGGGATGTTGACTTTAATTGCTTAGAGATTGAATTTAAAAGCAGGGAGGTTATGTACAGGACATTGGTGAGGCTGCAGCTGGTGGGCTGTGTGCATTTCTGATCTTCCTTGAGGAAAGATATACTGGTTTGTCAGGCGGTGCAGACGAGTGGGTTCAGTGGGTTGATTCTGGAGGTGAAGCAGTCAGACTACAAGTTGTCTGCAACTATACTCGTTGGAATGCAGATGATTGAGAGGGGACCTTATGGAAACATATAAACAAATTATGTGCAGAATAGATAAGATAAAGGCAGAAGCAACACACACAAAATGCTGGGGGAACCCAGCAGGCCAGGCAGCATCTATGGAAAAAAATACAGTCGACGTTTCGGGCTGAGTCCTGTCAAAGTGAGTTCCTCCAGCATATTATGTGTGTTGCTTGGATTTCCAGCATCTGCAGAGACTAGAACTGTGGGGCATACTCCCAAGATTTGTGGGAGTAGATTTAGGACAGAGAAGAGGAACTGCTTTTCCCTGGGAGTGGTGAAATCTATGGAATTCTCTGCCTGGCGAAGAATTAGATTCCACTTCATTAAGTATATTTAAGACACAGTTAGATACTTGGCACAGCAGGGGAATTAAGGGTTATAAAGAAATTGACTTTCAGCTTCAGTACTTCCTGCCTAACAGAGCTGCCAGAAGGTGGTATGACGTGGATATTTGGGATGCTTGAGGCAGAACCTCCCTTAAATGCTGTCAGTCATGGGGAGGCTGTGTCCATGATGGACTGGG